>NW_007256188.1:21125-119057 GCF_000164805.1 Carlito syrichta | reverse complement strand
AGCCCAGCAGGTTGAGGCTGCGGTGGCCGGGAGCGTGCCACCGCACTCCAGTCTGGGCAACAGAGTGAGAGTCCAACTCAAAAAAAAAAAAAGTATTTAAAAGTCAATTAGCCAAAAATCACAAAGTCTATATTGTTCCATTAAATCAAAGTTTTTGGTTAAACATAAACACTATTCCTGTTGGGCACAGTGGTTCACTTTTGTAATCCCAGCACTTTGGGAGACCAAGGTGGGAGGATTGCTCGAGGGCAGGAGTTTGAGACCAGCCTGGGCAGCATAGCAGGACTTCATCTCCTCAAAAAATTTAAAATTTAGCCGGCATGTCCTCAGCTACTTGGAGTGGGGGAGAATGAGGCAGGAGGATCACTCAGTCCTAGAGTTCAAGTCTGCAAGTGAGCTGTTATCACACCACGGCACTCCAGCCTGGGTGACAGAGCGAGACTCCATCTCCAAACAATAACAACAAACCACTATTCATATCAGCTCTTACTGAAAATGTTTCTAATATTTATTTCATATTTTTCCTACCATGGTGAATAATATATGTTAAATATACCAACCTTCCTTGGATGATTCTATTTAATTAAAACAATTATTTAATTTCTAGTAATTAATTTAATTTATTAAATTATTTATTAATAATATAGTTAATTATTTAATGAAGCCAAGAGATGAAAACTATCATTAGAAGCTCAAGGGATGTGCAGTGCAACAGCCTGCCAGTGTACAGATGAAGATACTGCCGGGGACACAGTGAGGCAGAACATGCAGGGGGGTGAGGTGGAAGGGGTGGGGAGGACAGATGGAGCAGGAGGCACCCAAAGTCAAGACCATGGCAAATGCTGGAGAAGACAGCTGAGACGGGCTAAGTGCAGACAGGGTTCCAACAGGCAAAGACGGAGGGGAGGTACTCCTGACCTGGGGATGACATGAGAAAAGGAGCAGCCACAAGAAGGCACAGGACAAGTGCAGGTACCACTAGAGACAGGGTGGACTACATGATAGAGGTCAAGCATCAAATCTGGTAGGAAATAGGGAGCCATAGTAGTATGTGAGGAGAGAGGGACCATGATCCAAGTTAACTTGGGAAAAGGTACAGTGATGTGCAGGAGAGCACAGCTAGCAGCACACGGGAGGTGGTGGCCTCACAGCTGTGTGCTTATTTTGTCTTTTCCTGACAGGAGAAGGCAAAATGGCCTGAGCACATGACAAGAGACTCACAGGGAGTCCCTGTGGAAGCTGATAAAGCATCAAATGTGACAAGAAGGGAGTGGGGCAGGTGGTGGGGACTAAGAATAATTTTAACTTCAAAATGTTTTGTTGCACGAGAAAAGAGCAAGTCAAGAAATGCTAAGCATAGTATAGTATATTTATGTAAAAGATAAACACTAAAACATTACACACATATCATGTGTGATTTGTAGGCACAGGAAAAACATAAAGATTATTGTATCACATTTATGCAAAAGAAAACCATCAAGACATTACAACATATTGTATAGGTTGTGTTTTTACATGAAAAATGTAAAAATCATTATATCACATTTATATAAAAGAAAACCAACAAAACATTAAAATATATATAATGTGTGGGTTGTGGGCACATGAAAAACATATAAAGATCATTATATCATATCATATTTATGAAAAAAAACCCATCAAGACATTATAACACATAGCATGTGTGGATTATGGGCACAGGAAAAACACATCAAGAGAACAGAATAGTGACTGAGTGACTCTGGAGCCAGAGTGCCTGAGGTCAAATCCTCCATCTGGCAGTTAGCAGCTCTGTGGCCTTGGACAAATTATTGAACCTCCCAGGGAGGAGAGGGGCAGAAGAACCTGAGGAAAGCAGGGAAGATATGGAACTGAAGTTGTAGAGGAATTTTTAAAGATGATTAAAAGATTGTTTACCAGCAGTGTGGGGGTCCAGCTGAAGCTAGGACTTATAGTTTTTCAAGGTATCAAATCAGAGCAGAAGAAGGACCAGGCAAAGTCAGGCTACCTGATAGGTAAGTCAAGGCCCACAGGGAGATTCCTGATCCCTAAAGTAGCTGGTTCACTGTGAACTTGAACTTGAAGGCTGGTAGATAGGAAAATAAAGACAGAGGTTAAAAATGAAAAAGAGAACAGGGAGAGGGAAAGGGAGAAGGAGATGAAGGGGGAGGGGGAGGGGGAACAAGGAATAAGATACTGGAAGCCAAAATGAAGCCCAGATAAAATGAAGTCCTTATAATAGAGGGAAGGAGGTGGTCTGAGAGGGATTCAGACCACAGCAACTTCACTGAGCACACAGTGTGACCACCGATAGGGCCACCATGACCAAAGCTAGAGCCATGGAGATGAGCATCTAAAGAATCAAGAGGACAGTTTCAGAGGTGAGCATCAGGAATTTCATCTCATCTCTTGGATCATCAAGTATCACTAGTATAGTACAACAGATGGAAACAAGACGAGGGTTCTGAGTGCATTGAGACATTCCCCAAAGTTTAATCTTTGATGAAATCTCCAAGATGAACATTTTTTCTTTCCTCTTCTGGTTCATTTATTCAGCAAATAATTACTATGCAAAGCCCAGAATGATGTGTGAGGGATGAGATAACTGTGGCCTCAGCACTTTAGGGGCTTACAGCCTATTGGAGGGTATATGAAAATAATTAGCCACTTTACAAGAGCGAATTTAACACGATAACAGGTGACGTTAAAAGGCAATATGAAATGAAGTGACAAATAAATATGTGCTTACAGAGGAGAAATGCTGGTTGTTGGTCACCCTTTCTTTGAGTCATTTAGCAAAGATTTATTGAGTACCAACTATATGCAAGGCTCTTTGTAGCTATCTATAGAATGATGAACAAAACAGACACAAACCCAGTCCTCAGTCTAGGAGGAAGAAATAGACAATAAACAAGTACACAAATAAGTGTGAGTGCAAACTGTGATTGAGTGCTATGAAGGAATAGAATGAGATGCTTTAAAAACGAATAACAGAGGACTCAGTTGGGAGATCGTAGAAGCTCAAGATGACATTTAAAAACACCTCAAGAAAACACATGGCAACATTTTGTCAATCACCTATTATATGCAAGACTTTACTAACTTTATATATTAATTCTAATCCTCAAAATGGGTCTTGTTTAAATCAATAGCATCACCACCATTTTGAGGACAAGTAAACTGAGATCTGAAGTTAATTAACTCTTCAAAAGGTCACAGTTAGTAAATGGCAGCCCCAGAATTCAAAGCTGGATCCTGAATCCATATTCTTTCCACTGTGCCATACTTTTTCCACTGTGCCATACTTTCTACTTAGATGGTGTCCACAGTTCTGTTTTATTTGTGCAAATAATTCTCTGAAGAAAATATTTTAATGCTGATACAATATCTACTATTGCATTGAAAATAGTGCTCTTAAGGAACAACAGGCATGACCTTTACGTGCAAGAACATTCCCTGCACCTCTGTTGATACTTTGCCAGCATCTCATCCAGTTCGAAGACTTGATAGTAGCTAATAATAAAAATAATGATAAACTATAACTAGAATTTAATGGGCACATGCTATGTGCTAGACATTGTGCATGGTGATGTCCATATATTACCTTAATTAGTCCTTACAACAACCCTGTGAGGCACACATGACTCTCTCCATTTGAGAAATGGCATCTAAAGCCAAGAGATTAAGTAACTTGACAAAGGCTACACCAGGAAGCAGTGGAATCAAGATTCAAACTCCATTATACCACACTGACAATGCCATCCTCTTCCATAGCCTGTGAGTTCCATGCGCCATAATTAGCTTTGTTGTAGGGAGAGAGAACAGAGGTGAAACAATTTGCCAACAGTAATGTAGCTAGTAAAAAAGTAGACCTAGTCAGGGAAATTGAAATTCCCACTCCCCATTCACTACCAGACCTTGGGAATATTGTTGGGGCAAATATGATGAACGCGTGATTATTGAAAAAAATTACCTAACTCATTCCTGAATAGCCTGAGTCAATTGTATTCAAGGAACAAAAGGACGCCTGCAGTTGACAACTCCTTGTTAGGCCGGTTGGACTCTCAAAACCCTTCTAGTAATACATGCAACACTCCCAAGCGGGATCATAATTTACATCTAAATTTTCCAGTGAAGAGCTGCCAACTTCAGTAAATTGACACTGCCAGTCCCTTCTTTTATTCTGTTTTGTCCGACATCTTGCATACACAACACCCTTATACACTCAGCCAAGGCTCAGAATTAGCAAGACGTCACAGCCCCAGAGAGAAAGTATCTCCAAGAACCTTCTAACACCTGCTTAACCTCCTTATCCAAGGGCTGGCTCCAAGGCCAGGAGCATTCAGCATAGACCAATGGATGCTCAGAATCTACTCCTACCCATTGTCTCCTATAGGAAAATGCTATCATAGGTGAAGGGGAAAAGTAGCACAGCCAGCACATTTTAAGGAAAACTACAATTGCCCCCACTGGAAGCCGATATGGTGTAAGCCTCAGACAAAGGCTCCAATGCTCTGACAAAATGAAAAACTGTAGTGGACAGTAATAAAAATGGCATTTCCACATTCTGACTGTGCCTACTCAAAGGAAAGCGAATTTGGAGTTTTAGATTAGGGTTTTATTTGCCAAACCATCTTGTGTGAATATTACAGGTATGGGAGAGCAAAAATGCCATATAAAAAAAAACATGTGTTATCCTCTGGTAAACCCAGTCTTCTTTATAGAGTGGCTGAGGGAAAGCAACCTTCAGACACTTTCTCTGTCTGAGTAAGCACCGCAGGGCAAACTCAGGGGACAAGAAGCCCTGTGGTTGCTTCTGACGGAAGTGTGAGGGAGAAGAACGCCACACAGTGTCTTACTCCACATTTGTGCAGCAAGAAGCCTCTTACCAAGGACTTAATCTGAGCAAGTGTCAGTATTACACATTCTAAATAAGTTGAAGACCCATAAAGAGTCAGCTTGGAAGGATGCCACATGTGAACAGTTATCATTGACTTTTTTGAATTGGTACTCCCTTTATTAACTACATAAGAAAACACAGACTCACAAAAGTTAGGAGAATTGCTTCAACAGATCTTGATGCATCTAGAACATAAATGACACAAGAAATGCAATATAGCATCACCACAAGCACCAAGTACACCAATGCAACCTTAGTTTATGAGCTAAAAGAACATAGTTTAAAGTTATCAAATGCCACCCAGACCTGCAAATCAGTGGATGTTCCCCTACCAACAATGATGACCCACTGTGTCAACTTGCTTATCTAAGCATACTATGGTGGTTAACAGTATAAGCCCAAATCATCTAGGTTTAAAGCACAGCTGAGTCACTTCCTAGCTATATGAACTTGGGTAAATGTACCTCAGTTTTCCCGATTGTAAAATGAGAAAACAGTACCTAACATATGTAACAATTAAAGGAGTTATTACACCTAAGAACTTGAAACTGAATTTAACACATAGTAAGTGCCAATTAATGCTACCTATAATAATAATTATCATTGCTATCCATGTGACCACTCCTACCAGTGTTACTGTTACAGCTTTCCAGAGCAGAGCTACCTACCCATCCTGGATTGCCCAGCTACCTCTGAACTGTTATAGAAAAGGAATTTTCTAACTTACTTGAGCCACTGAACATTGATTGGGGTCTCTATGATATATTAATTTAGCCTGTACCCCAAAATAGGCTTGCTATATTATATAACAAGCATCTTAAGTACATATTTTTTTATCTGTTAACAGACCATGAGCTCCCTGAAGCAGGAATAGTCTTATCCAGCTCTGACTTCGGTAAAGAGTCCAGCCTCTGGTCCATGGGAAAAAACCAATAAGTGCTTGTTGAACTTGACTTTGTAACAAGATTAATGGCTGCGGACAGAGAACATAGTCTCGAAAAATCTTTAATTGAGCTTTCCTACCTTGATTTTGCAAGCAGATGTATTATTGGTGTTGTTAGTTAGGGCCGATTATACTGATGACATATATGAATCCAGCATGTCATGGCTTAGACACAATGGCATTCGTGCCTCTGAGTTAATAAGCCAGGGCAGTTGCTCTTGTTTGAAAGAGGAGTTTTACTTCAGGCAGTCATTTAGGACCAGAGGTTGACAGCAGCTCTTCCTCAACAGCTTCCAAAGTCACCCTTAGTGTGGCCAGCTCATTCAGCCCGAAAAGGGAAAGAACATGGAGGAGCATGTATGGGAGGTCTTATGGAACAAGCTAGGAAGTGGCTCACATTTTCCCTCACATTCCATTCAGAGGGAACTTTGTCAAATGATACACCTCACCACAAGAGAAGCTGGGAGGTGTAGCATGGGGAAATGGATTTGGTCAACACTAGCATTCTTTGCTAGTGGTTGAAATCAATCCTGTTTGCTTTATTTAAAGGAACCACTAATTAAAAACATTTGGTGACATTTGAGAAAATTAAACATTCTTGTGAGAATAGTTTTCATTTGAGAAACATCTATACTCCCAGCCCAGGCACTTGGCGAGACCTCGTCTCTATAATAAAAAATAAAAAATAGCCGGGCGTGGTAATGCACGTCTGTAGTTCCAGCTAGTCGCAAGGCTGAGGCAGAAGGATCACTGGAGCCCAGAAGGTCGACGCTGAAGTGGCCGTGAGCATGTGTGCCACTGCACTCCAGCCTGGGTGAAGGAGTGAGACGCCAATGCAAAATAAATAAATAAATAAATAAATAAATAAATAAATAAATAAATAAATAAATAAATAAATAAAAAGTCTATACTCAAGATATAACTTCTTCCTTAAACAAGCAAAAATAAGTTCTGAGATTAATTATTCACCAGCCACTAGTGATTCAAATTAAATGTTTATAAATTAACAAATTTTGTTCTCTGTGTGTACAAATATAAAGACCAAAAAGAAGAGTCTGAGGTATCTAGACCTGTCCCCTTAACTTTTGAGGCTTTGTAAACATTCCAGTCCACATTCTCCTCTTATGTTTCTGTAGCCTGTAGCTCTTACAAGTCTCCAACCCCTAAATAAGATAGTCCTGAAATGTTTTCTATTTTTTTAATATATGAACCTTATTTGCCTTAACTACACTGCTAGCTCCTCAGTGACTTTTATTTTATGTTTCTCTGGAAAGTGAAAATGGTTTTATAAAATACAAAGTACCTTTGAGATATCAAGGGTTATTTTTCTCTTCTGTATTTCTTTCAGTGCCAAAGTACATTGGTAGATATTCATACATACAATTAGATCACCCATAGGTTTAAGAAAAAGTGCTCAGAGGGGGCCTGTAATCAACTAACTGCAAAACAGGCTGTGAGTCTTCACCTTTCCCTGTTTCCATGCCCTTCAGCATGATTTTGGAATCTATTTTCTCTTTTTTTTTGTTGAGTTGGAGTCTCACTCTGTCGCCCAGACTGGAGTGCAGCGGCTGCTCCCGGCCACAGCAGTCTCGACGTACTGGGCTCCTGCGATCCTTCCGCCTCAGCCTTCCAAGTCGCTGGAACTACAGGCACGTGCTATACGCCCAGCTGATTTTTGATTTATTGTGGAAATGAGGTCTCGCCTGCCCAGGCGGGTCTCGAACCCGCGGGCTCAGGCAATCCACTCACCTCAGCCTCCCAAAGGCGCGGGATTAAAGGCTGAGTCACCGAGCCCAGCTTATTTTCTCATTTTTTAAGCTGGCCTTGAGATTTGCTTTGTCAACACAATGTGGTGGAATTGACAGGCTTCAAGAAGCCATGCATATGTCTGCTCGTTCCTTTGGGACACATGCTTTGGCAATAAGAATAAGCCCAGAGTAGCCTGCTGGAAGATGAGAAATACATGGTGCTCTCATCTTGTTGCTCACTCCACAGCCAACCATCTGCTAGACATGTGTGTGAGACCATGCCACAGGCAAGCAGCCAGCTGACTGCAGAAAAAAAGCAAGTCCAATCAAGATCAGGCAACCTGGCCCATGTGAGTAGGACTTCCCAGACAACTCATAAATGCCTCCAGATTAATAATAAATGCCTACTGTTTTTAGACACTGACATTTTGAGGTGGTCTGTTACACAAAAATAGCTACCTTAATTGTTATCTACCTTGGCCCTGCATTTTACAGATGAGTAAACAGAAGGCTTGAGCATAAAAGTAATAAAACCAGATACTAGTAAAGCTGATTTAGAACTCAATTCTAATTTAGCAGCGTGTTGTGCTATCCATGAATCATAGTTTCACTTGCAAGATCCTTAGTATTTCTCAAATCAACATAAATACATGGGCCCAGTAAGAGGTGAATACTGAAGAATGTCAGATATAACACTGTTAGATCTTTTCATAAAGGTGAGATCGTTTGGAACATATGGTAAACTGTAAAGTACTATAAAAAGGCAAAATGTTCCACTACATGCCATAGACAATGACGGAAGTATCTCATGAACTTTTACATTATCAAAGAAAGGTCACAGGGTCAGCTCTATCATACTTTTAGCTAAAACTCTGATGTTTACCTGTACATTAACCAGTCTTCTAAAAAGGAGAGGTGTGAACTCCAGCATAATTAATACTTACTAATCTTTAGGACAAGAGAATTACTCTAGAATTTTTCTTTTTAATTTGTAATCTGGCTTAAAAGCTAGAAGGGCAGAAATCATGACTTGTTTAAAAAATCATTATTCCCACAGCCTAGCATTGAACCTGAATGAATGAATAACATAACAAATGCTAAGCTGAGTCTGATCTTCAGGAATAGATTCAAGAAGATAGAGGTTTTGACAAAAAACTTTAGTCTGGCTGCTAATTAAACCAGAAAATAAGATACTACTTTTTAAAAGATGAGAAAGAAAACAAGTGAATGAGGACAATACTAGGTATCCGGAAAAAAAAAAAAAGATATTATGTTGTATGCGTGTCTAAATACAACTCCACTAGAATCTTCAACTCATATTAAAGTAGAGATTTTAAATTCTCTTTAGCCTATAGATCCCTTCTGTTGGAAAGTTGTTACATAGGTCCATAGTAATGACTTACATTTATATAAGACATTATCTCAGGTAAGATTTTTTTTCCCTTTAAAGCAATTTTAGTATTTTATATAAGTACTAAACTTATATCCGTATTTTATAAAATCATAAACTTTACAAATCTTTTCTTACATTTTTTTCTTAGCATTTCATCAAATTGTAAAAGATTAATTTTATTAATTTGGTCATAAATGTGGTTTTCATTCCCTATGTTGAATTCCTTAATCTGTACTGATTTAAATTTTTTATTACTCCAAAACATCATGAGTAGCTCTGGACTTAAAAATACACTGCTTTAAAAATATCCTTTTATGCTGGTTCAAGCATCATATACCATCCCTCCCTCTCCAGTGAAAAATGCTGAGCATCCCATGCAAAGGTGTTCCTACCTGCCCATCCTGGGTCCCCTTTTCTGCCTAGTAGCAAGCCAAACTCCTGACGCAGACCATTTGACTTCGTGTTTGTCCTCAGGGACTCTGACTTGACTTGCTCCTCTAGCTTTCTGTGCCCACTGCAGAAACATAGATCTGTCTCTAGCCTCTTGAAACCCAAATTTTATTTTAGTCTGGTAGCCAGTGTAACACCCACCATCTGGGTGGGGGACACGGGAGGGGGTTGGACAAGCCAGGCAAGCATCCCTTTTTGCTGTCATCTTTGTCAGATGTGGCCATGCAAGACCCTTTCACATTACTGCACTGAAAAGAGCAAAATGAACCAGAACCCCTTATGCTGCTTAGGTGAGAGGAGAAGGAGAGAAAAACCCCTTCTAACAGTGCAAGTACAAAATGAAAACCAAATATTACTTTTGCCAATACTGGGACAATGAAAGAAGGTCTATGTCACATTGTGACTTGGGACTAATTTTTCCAAAGAAGCAGTAAGAAACCACGGCACCACAGATCAGCCTCAGTATAGGTTAAAAGATTCATGGGTTAGGATGGAAACCTAGCCATTATTTATCATAATTTAAAATATTCTTCCATTTGTGAGGTAGGACAGGAGGTTGCATTTTGAGCACCAAATAACTTTTTTTAAGTGCCCATAACTTAGAAAGAAACTAGTTCCTAGGTTGTTGTCTCTGCTAATAAAATCATTATTATCCACTCTTGGAATAATTAGGTAATTTAATTAACTAGTCCCAGATATATGTGAAATCTTTGACCCTAAAATTTAATTAAAGCACAAGTTTTGTTGGGTTTTTTTAATAGTGAGAAATACCATATAAACTATTCTAACAATAGGGGGGGAAAAGACAAAATTTTCAAAGAATGAGAAATAAATTAAATGGAAGAGTATATCTATGATCTATGCACTTAAATTTACTCATAAAAGGTGAATAAAAATAGAATGAAAAAAACGTAGAATAAAAATACTTTTTATAAGAGTTTGGCAATGTTCTGGAAGTCTCTATTAAAAGAGCAATGTCTTTACTGCCTTTTTTATCATCTGAAGTGTGGGTATGTTTTTTTCTAGAGACCAGCAGTACATGAAATGGTGACAACTGTGTGACATCTGCCTGTTGCTTCTTGCTAAATACCACTTAAGGGCTGAAGCCTCTCAGTCAGGCCTGTTCAGATCTAGAAAAGATTAGAGAAAAAAAAGAGCTCACCCCACAAATTGTTTTCTAGCAGTTGGCAATAAAAATAAATGGAATGCTTCTCTGAACTTTCTTTTCTTAGATAATTCCATTTCATTGTTTTCCCCAACACAGGATGGTTTACAGTGACAGCAGGGAACTGAAACCATGTCTAACAACATACCTTCTCTTCAGGAAAACAGCTTCATGCTTCAGAATGAACCAGCTCCTGAAAGACATTTCTGCCTTATAGCCTCAGGAGAAATAACTTGGGTTTCCAAAGTTATCAGAGAAAAGCAAAACATTCACCTAACAGGCAGTGACAGAAATGGAATAAATGTAACAACAATGACAATGGCAGCCAGACAAAATTTACAAGATTCTGTGCACTGAAAACTACAGCTGAGATGGATTTGTGTTTTTGCAATCATTTAAAAGGACATTTTTCTCAAATGCAACCCATCACACTCAATCTTCATGTCCGACAGTGAGATACTTTACTTGCTTTCTATTTCCTAAGAAAAGACAGTGGTTGCTCACATTGTAGGATTCCTGCAGTGCAAGAAAACGGTAATTTCACATCCAAGAAATAGTTCTTGTGGTACCATTCCTATCTCTCTCCACTTAAAACCAAATCTTTCTGGGAGAATGAACAAGATGGAAAGACATAATCATAAGTTTCTGTTGATGACAGCATCTTCACCAAATCAGCTCTATCTTCTATGTATGCTGATTCAAAACAATTTTCTTGTGGATTCCTTTCAGGCATAGGAGTGAAATCTGTTCTTCCTCCTTCTCACAAGAAGTGAAAATCAGCATCAAGAAAAAATAATGTTAAAATTACAAGACAAGACATACATCAAGGACAAAGTATATCAATAAATTAGTAGTTTGCATAACTTTTGGCCACAACTTTATAATTATGCTTTTCTATATTCGATTAGCAAGGCTTGAAAAATGCATGAAGTTGGGAATTGGAAAATCGGTGACTAAATTCATCTTCATCAAATTCATCGCATGGAAGTAAAAGTCTTTGTGCAACTTTCTACCAATAGCCTCAATTATCACCACAAAGTGTCTACCTTTCTGCACCTTACAAGGTGACTGGCAAAGAGAAGTCTCCTCGCTCTACAGATGGAGGCCCAAGGAACTCGATGATATTTTAGAAATTAGGATTAAGTAGGATAGTGCTTTCTAGGGCAGAGTTTTACAACTTTGCCATTGACGCCTGATGCAGACATGCCCAGCAGACTCCAATACTTTAGCAAAAATATAATACATAGTAATAAACTATCTAAGATCACACACAAGATTGTATCTAGAAATAATAACCAATATGTATTGAATTTGTATTCTGAGTCAACTGCCTTGTCTATATCATTCTATTTAATCATCAAAACAATCCTCCAAGGAAGGTGCTATCATGATTCTCAGATCACAAGTGAGAAAATCAAGGCAGAAGGCTCTGATTTCCCAGCTCACACGGTGTGTATGCGGCAGAGTAGTGTCTTAAGAACCTGCACTCTACATATTGTAGTATAAAACAATAAAGTAGGTTTCTATACAAACCAGCTCACCCAACTAATTTAACCTATGGATTAGAGATCTGGAAAAGATAAATTCTCATCAAAAAGAAAGTAATATGATTATTTCTTTTAATTAAAATAATCATATTTCTTTCCTTTCCTCATAAAGTTTTTTTTTTTTTTTTTGAGATCTTTAAATGGCTTGTGCTTGTATTTAGGTAATATAAGTCACTGAAAGATCTCAGAAGGCAACTCCCTTGGGTCCCCTCTCACTGTGGGAGCTTTTCTGTCCTCTCAATAAATCCTGCTTTCAAAAAGAAAAAAAGAAAGTTCTCAGAAACGAGCTTTATAAGAAAATAAAATATTCAAATTAAAGGAAATATATTCTACTTTATTGGTTTTTAAATTAAAATATACAAAATGTACAGGTGTCTAACATTATTAATAATACCAGGATTATTGTAAACTTTTTACCTTTGTCTACCTTAGATTTTGTGATTTCATTGGGATCAGTAAATGCCAATGCCTACATAAACAAAGCAGCCAGCTCCTATTAAAACAACATTGGAGGAGCAACAGCAAACTAAGATGCAATGTCCCATCCAACGAGCAAAACTACTAAACACCTCAGTGGATTGTTGTCATGGAAATATGTGCCTAACATTCCCACTATTCAAGAGAAGTCACAAAGTCAGATTTTCCTATGAAATCTCCTTATTTGATACGTTGGCAAAAGACTCAAAAATGTTTAAGTACTATGATGGCCAAATAAAACATGTCTGCAGGCTGGATTTGACATATGTGACCTGTAGTCCTTTAGTCTGTGACCCTTGGAATGGTTGTATTCTTACTAAGAGAAACATTTAAACATACTTCTTTTTCATGTTAAATGAATATAGAAACATGTTACTTAGGTTTTTCTCATCTATCTTTGCCTTTTTCCTTATGAAAAATTTACATGGGTAAATTAAAAACTATAAAACCACAAATCACAAACATTATAAAAAAATGATAATTACCACACTGGCTAATAGTAATCGATACCTACTCTAAGCTGTAGCCTAGATAAGTCATTGATTATCTGCAATCCCTTGGGCACCCTTTCTCTCCCATGAGGGGAAGCACTCTAAAGGATCATGAGTGAGAGTAACAATATATGGGAATAACTGTAAAATCAGTTCTTAGCTATTTTTAAATGCAAATCATATCAAACTTTTGGAATCACCACTACAAACTTAGAAAGTCATGACCCACATGGCTCATGTCTCAACAATGTCTCAATTAGAACTCCTAGTTCAAACAAGAATTTCCATTTTCTCTAGCATCTCCCATAATTGTTAAAGGGGTTCCAAGATACAGTCCATAGCAATGTGAAAGCCCTATCTCATATTATTCTCATACAACATACAACTCACAAGAGCCACTCACTTTCCTACTTCAGAAAAACCTGCTCCTGTGTCCACACCACCACACTTTTTCTTTTTTTTTTTTTTGAGTTGGAGTCTCACTCTGTTGCCCAGACTGGAATGCAGTGGCCGCTCCCAGCCACCGCAGCCTCGACCTGCTGGGCTGCGGCGATCCTTCCGCCTCAGCCTTTCAAGTTGTGGAACTACAGGCGTGCGCTACCACACCCAGCTAATTTTTTGATTTTTATTGTAGAGATGAGGTCTCACCAAGTTGCCCAGGTGGGTCTCGAACCCACAGGCTCAGGCAATCCACTCACCTAGGCCTCCCAAAGTGCTGGGATTACAGGCTGAGCCACCGAGCCCGGCCACCACACTTTTTCTACCTGCTTTCCTTGGTCACTTTCTTTGTGCTGCCAGTGCTCATCCCTATACATCAAGTTCCCTTCCAATGAAGCTCCAAAGGAGTTAGTTTATATTTCCATTCGATAGTTTTTCTCTGAAGAATCCATCTAATGAGTTTATACTTTCTTTCTTCAGAGAGTGGAAGACCCAGAGAGTTTATGAACACCCCTGTACTGATCAGTTGCACCCCACCACACAAGCATCAAATGTGTGTGACACACGGAACACAACAATATATCAAGAGCTCCTGCTACTGTCTCACTGACAATAACTATACCTCAATTGAAGCACAGTGACTATTCCAGGCAATGTCTGTTGATTCCTATCACTGTATGTGGCTACTCTTCATCACTACTGGATGCCCAAGGCCAAAATATAGTGATCACCATATCAGCACAAGAGCCATTCTCCAGTAAGAGATTTAAAGACTGAAACAGCAGTGACATAGTTAAATGGACCAGAGAAGCCAAAACCAGCCTACTTTGGGAAAAGAGGTCATATGAGGTACAATAAAGGAAATGAAAACTTAATTTTGCTACTAATAACTGAAATAAAAGAATCCAAGTGCCATTTGTCTGAGCATATTTATTGCAGCAAGACTGAAAACAGCATGCAATAAAATTTCAAGGTTAAACAGAAATATTTTGCTTGTTGATTACAGTGTAGTCAGGGGAATTTAATTCATCAAATGTTTCTTGGGTTCCATAGCTGATGATCACTCTTTTCAGTCAGAGCTTAAAGAAGAAACTTTCACAGAGCAAGTAGAGCAGAGAGAGCAGCTACAAAGTCAACCTAGAAGGGACTGCTGGGGACTCGGGGGTCAGGTGAGGAAATGTGTAGGCATCCTGACCTTAAGCAGCAGCAGAGAGGACAATACACCGGGAAGGACATGGAACAGCACTGCTGACCCCAGCAGTGGGTCTTCCACATGTCCTTCTGGAGCTGATGCCGTGAAAAAGAGTTGCCACAGGGGTCCTCTGAGAAGAAAGCAGTTGGTCTGAAACCACATTGGTATCAGGTCCCAAAAGTGATTGTTATAAATTTTTCACTAATGGTGTAATATTTAGAATCAATTGATTCAATTCAATTATCTGAAAGGCCTCCATGAAAGAGGCCATTTTTCTTTTTCTTTTTTTCTTTATTTTAAAGATCTGGGGTACAATTCAGGATTAGGTACACAAATGTTCATTATGCAGGTACCCTTGTTGATGAGGTGTGCCCTCCCTCCCCTGGCAGTTTCCCACTACTGCCTATCCCTTTCTTATAATATGACAATCATTCAAGGTTCACTTATGAGTGAGAACATATGGTACTCTGTTCTTTGTTTCTGTGATAGACCACTGAGTATGATCGACTCTAAATCCATCCAAGTTGCTGTGAAGTTCAAATGTTTGTCCTTCTTTATGGTTGCATAATATTCCATTATGTATATATACCACATTTTTTATCCAGTCCAGCTTCGACGGGCAGCATGGTTGGTTCCATGTTTTTACTATCGTGAATAGAGCCACAACAAACATGCATGTGCAGGTATCTTTTTGGTAGAATGACTTGAGTTCCTCTGGGTATATTCCCAATAGGGGGATTGCTGGGTAATATGGAAGGACAATTTCTAGTTCTTTCCAAAATCACCACATTGTCTTCCAAATAGATTGCACTAGATTGCATTCCCACCAGCAGTGCAAAAGCATTCCTTTTTCTCTGCATCCTCGCCAGCATCTGTTGTTGTTTATTTTACTAATAATGGCCATTCTTACCGGGGTTAGGTGGTATCTCAATGTGGTTTTGACTTGCATGTCTCTGATGATGAGTGAGGTTGAGCACTTTTTCATGTGTCTGTTGGCTGCCCGTATATCTTCTCTTGAGAAATGTCTATTCATGTCTCTTGCCCACTTTTTAATGGGGCTGTTTTTTGTTGTTTTTTTTCCCCTTTCAGCATGTTTCATTTCCATGTAGATCTTAGATGTTAGGTCTTTGTCAGTTATACAGTTGGCAAATATTTTTTCCCATTCTGTAAGCTGTCTTCCCACTCTCTTGATGGTTACATTTGCTTTACAGAAGCTTGTCAGTTTGATGAGGCCTCACCTGTCTATCTCATCTCTTACAGCCTGGGCACTTGGGATTTTGATTAGGAATTGGTTGCTAGTTCCAATTTCCATAAGGTTGTCTCCTGCATTTTCTAAGATTCTTATAGTTTGAGGAGGTTTTATGTTTAGGTCTTTGATCCATTTAGAGTTAATTTTGATGTGTGGTGATAGGTAGGGATCCTGTTCACAGGTTGTTTTTGAGATGCTGAAGTTACCTGGGGACAGTGTCTTATTTAGATCACTGAAAAATAACTACTTCTTTAGGGATTCTTACATACAGGCAAGTCAACTTCAAGTAATCACAACAAGAATATAATCCATTGACTGAGTGGTCACCATTGTTTCCTCTGGTCAAGAGGGCTAGCTCTGGCCACCAAGAGATACTCACAAAGGGAAGTAGATGGCTTGTTCTATACTACCCCTGCCAAAGATCTGGAGAGCAAAAAAAACCCCCACCACATTTGAGTTTTAATCAGATCTTGTGTTTTAAAAAATAGACAATGATACCAAAAAAGATGATGACTTTGGGTTCAAAGAACACAAGTCCAGATATGAACATAAAAGCTTTGTAAATGTTTTACATGTGCAAGCTCACAAAAGTGGACCTGAAAAATCTTTTATGAGCTTCAATAGTTTTCCAGTTTAGTAGCAACTTACAAAAAGAGAATCTTGTACTTCCACCCTTTGAATGCTGTCAGCAGACAATTATTTGGAATCAAGCTGTGGTTAGGATTCCAAGAGCCCAGAAACAGTCAAAGGCAAAGCAACCCTTGAACTCTATTTTAAAGCTGCTCAGCCAGGACAAGCACAACAAACACAAAGGAACGGATCACCACATGAAAGATTATGTTGTTTACTGGGCATGTGTGTGTGTGTGTGTGTGTGTGTGTGTGTGTGTGTGTGTATGTGTGTGTGTGTGTGTGTGTATTTTGGTGAAACTCTAGCTGCTTGGCAAGTCTCCTAGATCACAGCTTTGGGAAAGAACTGTATCTCTCTGATGAAAAATGAGCCAACAGAGATCCCATTGATGGCCCACTTGCCAGCTTCACCCTATACAAGAAGCTCAACCAAACTGATTTCCTGAACAGAGAAAATAGAGAGGGGGAGGTTGGGGAAAGCAAGCCAGGTATGTTTGCTCAGATGTAACAGAGAGCACAGTACAAGCAGAATAACACTGCATCCTGACCACACAAAGCACAGGGTGTAAGGTGCATAAGTAAGCATCCTTCTTCACTGCTTGAAGTAAAGACACAGGGAGTTATAAATAAGTTCCTAGAATGCCACGTCTCCATATTAGAAAAAGCACACCTATATGGAAACAAACTTGATAGCCTAGATGAAATGGAGGACTTTCTGACATCACACAACCTCCCCAGGTTAAAACAAAGAGACACTGAGACACTAAATAGACCAACAACAACCCAAGAAATTGACCCTATCTTATGAAAACTACCTTCCAAAAAAAGTCCTGAACCAGATGACTTTCCAGCAGAATTCTACAAAATGGCCAAGGAGGAGCTGATACCAATCCTACTGAAAGTATTCCAGGCAATGGAGAAAGATGGAATTCTCCCCAATTCATTTTATGAAGCTAGCATCACACTGATACCCAAACCGGGTAAAGATCCAACAAAGAAAGAACTACAGGCCAATATCCCTTATGAACATAGATGTAAAAATCCTCAGCAAGATTCTAGCAAATCGGATCCAGAAACACATCTCAAAAACATCCACCATGAACAAGTAGACTTCACCCCCAGGATGCAGGGCTGGTTCAACATGCACAAGACCATAAAATCATTAAATATATCAATAGATGTAAAAACAAGAACCACATGATTATCTCATTAGATGCAGAAAAACTTTTGATAAAATCCAGCATCCCTTCTTGATAAAAGCCCTCAAACATCTAGGTATAGAAGGAACATACCTCAAAATAGTAAGCACCATCTACAACAAACCCACAGCTAACATATTGCTAAATGGACAGAAACTAGAAATATTTCCCCTGAAAACTGGAATAAGACAAGGCTGCCCACTCTCACCCCTCTTGTTCAATATTGTATTGGAAGTCCTAGCTTGGGCAATTAGACAAGAGAAGGAAATCAGGGGTATCCAAATAGGAAAAGAGGAAGTCAAGGTATCCCTCTTTGCTGATGATATGATCCTATACCTCGAAAATACAAGAGAATCTGTCAAAGACCCACTTGCACTGATAAAGGACTTTGGCAAAGTCTCAGGGTACAAAATAAATGTGCAAAAGACTGTTGCATTCCTATACATCAACAACAAGCAGGCAGAGACCCAAATAAAAAGCACAATCCCATTCACAACAGCCACACACACACAAAAATGAAATACCTCGGCATCTTCCTAACCGGAGAAGTGAAATACCTTTACAATGAGAATTACAAAACACTGCTCAAAGAAATCCAAGAAGACACAAACAAATGGAAAAATATGCCATGCCATGGATAGGAAGAATCAATATTGTTAAGATATCCATCCTACCAAAGGCAATCTACAGATTCAATGCAATATCCATTAAGTTACCAACATCATTCTTCTCAGACCTGGAAATGACAATACAGAAATTCATATGGAAACATAAACGACCACGAATAGCCAAAACAATCCTTAGCAAAAGAAACAAAGGAGGAGGTATCAAACTTCCTGACTTCAAACTTTGCTATAAGGCTACAGTAATCAAAACAGCCTGGTATTGGTATAAGAACAGGCACATTGACCAATGGAACAGGATAGAGATTCCAGAAGCAAAGCCTCAATTCCTCAACCAATTCATCTTTGACAGAGCCTCCAACAACAACCATTGGGGAGAAGAGAATGTATTCAGTAAATGGTGCTGGGAAAAACTGGCTGACCACATGCAGAAGATTGAAACAGGAACCATAACTATCACCATACACAAAAATTAGCTCTAAATGGATCAAAGACCTCAACATAAAACCTCAAACTATAAGAATCTTATAAAGCATAGGAGACGCCCTTATGGAAATTGGAACTGGGAATCAATTCGTATTCAGAACCCTAAAGGCCAATACCTTGAGAAATCAGATAGCAGTGGTGGGAAACTATGGGGGGGGGCGAGGAAGGGAGGTGGGATTAATGGTAGTCAATATCTATCTGGGGACAGGGAAACACTCCTTATCAACAAGGGTGCCTGAACGAAGCATATTTGTATACCTAACCCTTAACTGTACCCCACAATATCAAAATAAAAAATATTGATTAAAAAAAAAGAAATCAGATAGACAAGTGGGCCCTCATCAAATTGATGAGCTTCTGCAAAGCAAAGAAACCATCAAGAGAGCAGAGAGACAACCCACAGAATGGGAAAGGTATTTGCCAACTGTATATCTCACAAAGGCCTAACATCTAGGATCTACAAGGAACTCAAACACGCCAAAAGAAAAAAACAAACATGAATAGACACTTCTCAAAAGAAGATATACGGGCAGCCAACAGACACATGAAAAAGTGCTCAGCCTCACTCATCATCAGAGAAATGCAAATCGAAATCACATTGAGATACCACCTAACCCCTGTAAGAATGGCCATCATTAATAAAACAAACAACAACAGATGCTGGCAGAGGATGCAGAGAAAAAGGAATGCTTCTACACTGCTGGTGGGAATGCAGACTAGTACAGCCTCTTTGGAAGACAATGTGGCGATTTCTGAAAGAACTAGAAATTGACCTTCCATATGACCTAGCAATTCCCCTATTGGTAATATACCAGGAGGAACTCAAATTATTCTACAAGAAAGATACCTGCACACATATATTTGTTGCAGCTCTGTTCACAATAGCAAAAACATGGAACCAACTGTGTTGCCCATCAAAGCTGGACTGGATTAAAAAATGTGGTACATATACACAATGGAATATTATGCAGCCATAAAGAAGGACAAATATATGGACTTTGCAGCAACTTGGATGGATTTGGAGTCGATCATATTCAGTGATTTATCACATAAACAAAGAACTGAGTTCCATATGTTCACACTCATACGCTGACCTTGAACAATTATAATGCTATAAGAAAGCAATTGGCAGTAGTGGAAAACTGTCGGGGGGTGGGATTGGCAGTTGAGGGAAACTGTTAGGGGAGGGAAGGGTCATCTTATCAACAAGGGTACCTGCATGATCAATGTTTATATACCTAACCCTAAATTGTACCCCACATCTCTATAATAAATAATAATTTTTTTTTAAGGGGAAAATCTAGCTGTCTAGGACTCAAGAACTCCTGGAGAGTAATCTATGGTTCCTCTGAACATAAATATTGCAACTTTCCCTTTGTAAGATATTGATTTCTTGAACCTATGACACAACCCTACATCCCCAACTATTGTCCTTCAATGCCTTTATTACTCTTTAGTTAGTAAAGTTCTACTTCATTCAATTATTAAAAAAAAGAAAAGAAAGAAAGAAAAAGCAAGTACCTTTATCATCCGTTACCTTGAAGAAAAGGTTACAACAGAAACAAAGTTGTAAAAAAATAACTTTGCTTTCTAGTTATAATCTCTCCCTCCTTTAGATTTTGTTACCTTTCCCTCCCATTTCAGCACGATTTACACTATTTGCTTTGTTCCCAGCAACAAGCTTGGAGCAAAATTAGATCTGTTTAGTTTTCTCATTTTTCAGTTTGTTTTCAAAACAATACTAACAATCTTTTTCTTACATAAAACACATGCCAAAAAATTATTGCTTAGAATACATTAATCCAGTTTTTAAAGTTAAGCAGTTCTCATGTACATTCTTAACAAATAGCATATCATCTTAGGGTGGTTCTGCTCCAGCCAATAAATATCCATCCAGAATCTACCGGAAGTTAGGTCTTGTCCCAGGTGCTAGGAATATAAAGATGACCAAGCCATGGGCCCAATAATTCTATGGTTTAAAGCAGCTACCTAAATTAAGGCTTTATTACCTGTGTAAAGATTATAGAGAAGTAGTGTGAACAATCAAAGGCAAATTTGCCTCACCCAAAAGTAATGCAGATCATTAAAGGAGACTCTGTCACTCATGCTATCCACAACCTCTGTTCCTCGCTAGTCCAGGAAAATGGCAGAAGGAAGCACACCAGACCACAGAGTGGAGAAGGCTCAAGATAGATAGGCCCAAGATATCTGCTGCTAGATAGTCAAAGACTGGACATATTTAACCTCCCAAATAAAATACACATTCTTAGTACATGGATCTGTACACTTGGATCATTCTGCTTGGGTTGCTTTTAATCATCCATCTATCAAGATTTCCAATTTGCTAATTTTTGCATTTTTTTCCTCCAGGAATTAAAAATAGATTTTCTTAGCTTTGTATGTTTTTTTAAAACAATAAGAATGATTTAAAATTGTTAAACAAATGCAAATAAAATGAGTCAAAAAGGAATTTAATACTTTCTGTGTCAACTGAATTTCTTTGGAAACTGTTAAGTTGTAAAGTGACTACAGTACTGAAAACTAGTCCTTAAAACAGGCTGAGAGCTGGTAGTTTTAAAAGCTGAGTGATGGGTACATTGTTATTTTTCCTTTTACGAACTTTTATAAGCTCCCATAATAAAAAATATTTTAGACAAATAGACCAAGGTTATCTTGAGCAAGTTACTTAAATCCATTAAGCCTCAATTTCATCTTCCATACATAGAGATAATGCAGTTGCCTCCAAAGCGTACACCATTAGTTTTAAGAGAATGAGAAGATCAACAGAGACTGTGAGTGACATATTATCCAAGTATTTCCATGAAACACAACTTGAGATACCAACCCCAATAGTGAGTGGGGTCATTTCTGAATATAAAGAACATGTCATATATAACCTGTACACATCTGTATGCAGTCTCTCAGCCTCATGAAATAAGAAAAAAAAAAAAAAAAAAACACATTGAGATACAACCTAACCCCTGTAAGAATGGCCATCGTTAATAAAACAAATAACACCAGTTGCTGGTGAGGATGTGGAGAAAAAGGAATGCTTCTACACTGCTGGTGGGAATGCAGACTAGTACAACCTCTTTGGAAGACAGTGTGGCGATTTCTGAAAGAACTAGAAATTGACCTTCCATATGATCCAGCAATTCCCCTATTGGGAATATACCCGGAGGAACTCAAATTATTCTACGAAAAAGATACCTGCACACGTATGTTTGTTGCAGCTCTATTCACAATAGCAAAAACATGGAACCAACCGTGTTGCCCATCGAAGCTGGATTAGATTTTTTAAATGTGGTACATATACACAATGGAATATTATGCAGCCATAAAGAAGGACAAATATATGGACTTGGTAGCAAATTGGATGGATTTGGAGTCTATCATACTCAGTGATTTATCACAGAAACAAAAAATTGAGTTCCATATGTTCTCACTCATAAGGTGACCTTGAAAAATTATAATGCTATAAGAAAGCGATTGGCAGTAGTAGAAAACTGTCAGGGGAGAGGGGATGGGACTGGCAGTTGAGGGAAACTGCTAGGAGAGGGAGGGGCATACCTTATCAACAAGAGTACCTACATGATCAATGTTTGTATACCTAACCCTGAATTGTACTCCACATCTTTATAATAAATAAATAAATTTTTAAAAAAGAGAAAGAAAAAAACTATAAATTACAAGTGGCTATGAAGATAGCAAATCATAGTGAATAATCAGCAGTCTTAATTTTGTTGGTGTAACAACTTTCTACTGAACAAAAGACTTATTGAAACATTTTCTGAGTAAAATATTTGCTCTAATTGGGCAAAACACATCTTGAAATAACACTGACTTCATAAACTTTGGTTGAACATTACCAGGTAAATGCTAAAATCAATGTTATAAAGAACATGAAAAGTTTAACAGAATATGACAAGGTAAGAATTATGAAAATGTAAGGCAGATTCAAAAACACTGAAAAATTTGCTAAATTATTTCACATTCAATTCTCAAGATAGCCAAAAGGCAAAAGATGCTTTGAAGAACATAGTGTGAAGAATCTCTTGGATGGTTTTACTCTGCCTCTCTATTATTTTTAGAAATTAATACCATCTCCTCATATTAGATGAGGAGGAAGACAACCTTATGAAATATACAGACAGTCTTTAACACTCTTCAAGTGCTAAATGTTCTAAATATATTCCTGGAGGCTTGTTGAGCAGTAAGAGGAAAGAACCATCTATTTTCCATTTCACAAAGTGCTTTGACAAACAATGCTGAAGCCATCAAATAAGAATTTAAAGGCTTAGGCAGCAGGCAGTGTGATCTGGTTTGCTAACGAGCTGAAATCATGCTAGTATCAGAGGGTGGGTGTAACTCAGTTCAATTCCACAAAAGCTTATGGAACTGCTACTACATTCTGGGCCCCATTTTGGATCCCAGAGATTCAAAGAGCTACATGCATATGTGGACCCTGCCCTCACTGAGCTCACAGTCTAGTAGGTACTGACACTAGACTTTCCCAGGCACAAAGGGGAAGATGTTAGAAATGAAGGCTGAAAGGCTGTCAGGAAGTCTTGCATGGCAGGAGCAAAATCCCCTAGGGATATGACTAGTCTTCAGGTTAGACAGTTCACTGCAGCATCAGTGTGGCAGAGTCTAGAAGGGACAGAAACACAAGTGGAAACAAGGAGTGTTGTTAAACCACAGCAACAGGCCAAGCAAGTAATCACAAAAGTTCAAACTTACGACAGGCCCCTGAGCACAGAAAGGAACAGCGAGCGCTATGCTAAATGCAGGCAGCGAAATAAGTCAGGCTAGAAGGCGTACGGAACATAACTGCAGGTGATGAGACCAACTTCCCAGGAAAAAGTCAATTCATAGTCATGTCATATCCAACACATTACCACTGAGAGCTAGATTTAGATCCAACCAAAGGAGCAAATTATTTATTCCCACTGGCTCTTCAGCACAAAGTAAGACCTCAACAAGCATCTGAGTCAACAAATCCTCCAAAACTCAGTCTGTCATGATCTGCATGTGATTGGCGCAGGGCCATTCTCAATCAATCAGTAAATGTTTATAAAAGGTTTATATACAAAAAATATAGTCTACATGATATGAGGGACACACAAAAAAGTACAAGAGAAAGGTCTTTTCTTGAATTCAGAATGCTTAAGTCTGAATTAAAGTCTGTACCTGATTTAAAATCAGCAAGTACTTTAGAATCCTTGAGAGCCTGCAGTAAGCAGCCCAGAGCCCTACACAAAGGCATGCTGGTGAGAAACTCAGCCTGACCCCCATGTGCTCTGTTGCCATAAGCCACTCAGTCTCCTACCTGCACCTCCGTCTTTCCTGTGAACTGGGCAGGAAAATATGTCTTGAAACACACCCTATGTTTCCAAAAGCCACACGGGAACCATGCGCTACACACACATGAATCCACAAGGAAAGACACCAATTCAAATCTATACACAGACTTCAGCCTTTCTTAATGGCAACACTGACATTCATTTTCCTAAAATACAGCATAATAGTACAACGAGGTATACAGGTGGTGTGACACAGAATAGATGGAACAAGGCAAATACTGATACAGCATCTGAGCTGTCATTTAGAAGCAGTCAAAACTCAGAACAGCAGGTGACCAAGTATGATTCTACAGACCAATGTGATTATTGCAAAAGAAAGCAAAGGCAATTACTATCTTAAAAATGAGTATATCAGCCAGGCTCGGTGGCTCAGCCTGTAATCCCCACGCCTTTGGGAGGCTGAGGTGAGTGGATTGCCTGAGCCCGCGGGTTCGAGACCCGCCTGGGCAGTGAGACCTCATCTCTACAATAAATCAAAACATCAGCCAGGCATGATAGCGCACGCCTGTAGTTCCAGCTACTTGGAAGACGGAGGCGGAAGGATCGCGGAGCCCAGCAGGTCGAGGCTGCGGTGGCCAGGAGCAGCCACTGCACTCCAGTCTGGGCGACCAAGTGAGACTCCAACTCAAAAAAAAAGAGTATATCTTTCCAAAAAAGAGCAAGAATTCTTGAAGATTCTTGTCAACTATTAGGCCCTGCCACTGTTGCATGTAACAGATAAGAAAGATAAAGGCAGCCAGGTCCGGTGGCTCAGCCTTTAATCCCAGCTTTGGGAGACCAAGGTAAGTGAATTGCCTGAGCCCACAAGTTCAAAACCAGCCCTGGCAACTTGGCGAGACCTCGTCTCTACAATAAATCAAAAATTAGCCAGACGTGGTAGCGTGTGCCTGTAGTTCCTGCTACTTGAAAGGCTGAGCAGAAGGTTTGCCAGAGCCCAGCAGGTCAACACTGGGGTAGCCATGAATGTGCCACTGCACTCCAGCCTGGGCAACAGAGTGAGACTCTAACTCAAAAAGAAAGAAAGAAAGATGAAGCCTTCAGAAATCAAGAGCTCTAGGAAGCCAAGGAAGTCATCTCCTCATCAGTTACTCTTTCCATCTCTTTATTCTCCCTTTCATGAAAGAATTGCAACTGCATGCTTTTCAAGTCTGCATTACACATGGAGGAATGTGGATTTTTAAGAAAACGTCTTACTCTTCTGTCTGCAGGTAGATAAATAGCACATTTTGAGAACCCATGTGTTATTTATCTTTGTAATCAGGACAAGGCCATGATCTTTATCTTCCATTAGCCTTTCCCTGAATGTACAGAAAATGAAATTCTCTACCAAAATGGCAGGCTTCACTACCCTGAAGCATACTGTCTCCCCCAAACAACATATTTTGAGGAGGGCAAGGCAGATGACTTTTCACCAGATTTTTTTTAACAACTAGCTCTGAAGAATGAGAACGAGGGTATGCCAAGGGCAGGAATCTTGTCTGTTCTGTTCACTGTTGTATCCTAATGAACAAGAACCCTGACTGGCATATGGTAGGTGCTTTAAATGAAATATCCTATTTCAGTGTGGAGAAATGGGAACTTTTTATCCATAATGAAACTTCAAGGTATGTAAGAGATGTTAAAAATAAGGTTCCATAAAAGTTGACTCTAGCTTTGATCAACAAATATTTCATTTTTGAAATCCCAAATATTATAGTATGAGCTAATGTTTGTGAGCATTGTGCTTCATTTGTTAGAAAAACTGATTAATCATAAAACCAACTGCCTCTCTAGAGGTAGTAAAAGATTTCAGAGCACTAGTCACTTTAGACAACTTAAAGCATGCTTCTCTCCCACACACTCAGTGGCATCTCCAAACTCAATAAATACTCCAAGGCTGGCCTTGGCCTCCGGCATTAGACAATAAAATACAAAAGGAAATAAAAATGCTCTAAGCAGTGGGTGTCCCCGAGATAAACAATGTTTAAAAGATCTCAGTAAGAAACCTGATAGTTACATGCAAACATCCTCTCTGCTTTCAGAGCATAAATCACTTCTCATGTGCGCAGTTTCAGGGTTCTAGTTAATCATTTGGCTGTAGCAAACACTAAAAGCAATCAATCTCACAGGCTCTGGAATGTGTATAAAGACTTGCTGTCCTTACAAGCTAGTTTCTCCAGTTCAGTACTTTTTACTTTTCCTTGTGTAGCTAAAAGTTAACTGAAGTGGTATCTTCTATCTTCGACCAATAGGCTACCCTTTGACTTAGCAAGGTAAAAACAGGCCCTTTAAAAAAGGACAAAAAGAAGGTATTTCTTCTTTGAAATTATATGCAAAACAGAAACCTTTCGTGCTGTCTAAATTCTATTTAAAGACAAAGAGATAATACCACAACATCTTGGTTGATAAGAGATGCTCTCTAGTCCACTATTTTCCATTCTATGTTCTGGGATAATGCCAAGCTCTTCGAATTGTTGGGGAAGACCAACCAGATCCCCAAGCCAGCCAAAACCCTGTAGCTCCACTTTTAACTCTTTTATATACTGGGAATAGTGTAGAATTTCATATGAAAAATAAACTTTCCTTCTAAAAGGAGTTTGAAAACTACTTACCTTGTCCAAAGTTTAGCACTCTTGCTTGAAGGTAGGCTAGAACTGACATTTCGATTTCCTCTAAGAGTTGGCAGTCTTTTCATGAGATGGGCTTTACCAGCTCTAAGACCTTCCTCCTGCCTGGGAAAGCTGCAGAATCAGACCCTGTGCTAACTTGACATAAAAAGGGAGTGAGCAGCATTATTGACCTTGAAAATTCTGACAGTGCAGTACCTTGATTTTCTGCTTCATTATGTCCAATCTAAGGATTTGCCACTGATGTACCCAACCTCCCACTCACTTGTCCATGCTCCATTGCCTCTGGAAGCCACCACTGTGGCTCTGACTTTGATGTACACAAAAACATACTGCACCCCTCATATGCCAGGGGGGTGTAGGGAGGTTCAAATGACAACAGGCAAACTGTATTCCCAGGCTCTCACCAGCCTGCTTTCAAGGGTTGCAAAACTGAGTTTCCTCCTAGCAATACCAGCTGAATGTGAGATGGACTAAACACCTGTCTTGAGGTCTGCTATCTGAGAAAGAGAGGAAAGTACATGAGAAGATCAGTAAAGAATGGAGCATCCCCCAGATGGAGCTACCCAGCCATTTAAAAGATGGAATCAGCTGCCTGCGGCAATGCACAAAGATCTCAGAAATATATTATTAAGTGACAAGACAAGGTAATATACTCCCATTAGAGAAAAAAATGTATGCGTGAATACATATACAGATGTGTTCACACAGAAAATGACTAGAGGGAGACCGAAGAATCAACAAGTGGTGTTTCCTATGAAGAGTGAGACACGACAAGGGAAGTGCATTGTGTAACCTTTTGTTCTACTGGAATTTTTTACTATGAGTATGCGTTGGTCTTATAATAAACTTTTAATACAACCAGAAGATACAGAAGATTGAGAAAAGTAAACTCAGAAACAGAATTTAAGATGGAAAAAGAAGCAGTAAACACAAATCCAAAGCCAGTTGCATGCTTGCTGCCAAGGATGCTGAAGCCCTGGGGTCAGTTAAGTAAAACATAGCCCTCACTATGGGCCTTTCACTCTGTGGGTACCACCCCAGCCCTGCCATGTCCAGGATCATGTGATTACCAGGGACTTCTCCTCAAAGGATTGTGGGGAAAGTCAAAATACAAAAGCGCAGTAGAATTCCAAATCTGGTGCTCTTTATTCAGCACATAAAGAAACAGCAATATTGAAATAGTTCTCCCCAAAGAAAGACCATGAATTACATTCTTTGTCTGAAAGTTTTTAAAAGAAGACTATTTCTCAAGACCCTATTTCAAACTAAGAAAGTATTATTCACGGGAGAGTTGAAGCCCTTCTGTTGCCAATCAGGAAAGTACTTCATTTTCACTTTATTACATGAATTTTGCTGGTACATGCTTTTCTACAACTTCCCAGTATTTTCAGAGACCTTGTATATTCATGGTCACTATTAATTCATAACAACAAACACTATTGAGAAAAGAAAAATGGATTCCATTAAAGATGGTACCTACTGGACAGGCAAAGTGGCTCAAGCCTATAATCCCAGCACTTTGGGAGGCTGAGGTGAGAGAATTGCCTGAGCCCAGGAGTTCAAGATCAGCCTGGGCAACTTGGTGAGACCTCATCTCTACAATAAATCCAGAAAAGTTAGTCGGGCATTATGACACATGCCTGTAGTTCCAGCTACTTGGAAGGCTGAGGCGGAAGGCGTGAGAGTGAGTCAAAAAAAAAAAAAAAGATGGTACCTACCAAAAGAGATTGAGTATTTGGCCAAGTTATTAAGTATCAGTGACTGTGGTCCCCAAATAGGCAGCAATGATCACTGGGATTCTTAAAACAGGGGAACTTGATGCAATATGTTTGAGATAAGTAATTAAGATACAAATTAATTGCTGTTACACATAAAATTAGAGTGTTAATTTAGAAGCTCAAGAATGCTTACTAAATCTCAGTTCACTAATAAATTTAATTTTAAAAATTTCGTAATAATTTCAACAAACTTGTTTAGAAAACCTTTTGGATTCTATCTTCTCTGTTCTAGTTTGCCGCCAACTAGAGAGCATTTAAATTATGTGATTATAATATCATATTGAGTTATTTTATTTATTTGTTTGTTTTTTGAGCTGGAGTCTCACTCGTTGCCCAGGATAGAGTGCACACTCATGGCTAACCCAGTGTCTACTCTCTGGGCTCTGGCGATCCTTCTGCCTCAGCCTTCCAAGTAGCTGGAACTACAGGCACACGCTACCACACCTGGCTAATTTTTGATTTATTGTAGAGACGAGGTCTTGCCAAGTTGCCCGGGCTGGTCTCAAATCCACGGGCTCAGGCAGTCCTCTCGCCTCGGCCTTCCAAAATGCTGGGATTACAGGCTGAGCCACCGAGCCTGAGTTATTTTATTATACAGTGTTTTTCAGTTGAAACTTAAGCACAGACCTGGCTATTTTCTCAGGCTTCACTAGTTAATACCTCTGAAGATTGGGACAAATAACAGCCTTTCACAAGCTTAATTTCTTCATCAATTAAATTTAAAATTTTAATCAGATGGTCCTTAGGTACTTTTTAGTGCCAAAAACATATGATTGTATGAGTGTCTGGTCTGTTAGCATATTACCAGTGAGAAAAGAAGTCGTTTCCTACTCTTCTAAAAATAAAATAAATAAATAAATAAATTCCAAACTCTTAATTTCTAGATCTTGAGATTTGGAGTGAAAAAAAAATGACATCTTTATCACATACTATTCCAGACAAGATAGCTGCTTTTAATTTTTAATCATATCCAAGTACACCTCCAGAATGAATTATCTCTACATGTCAGGAAAATTCTCACAACAAACACTTAGATTTAAGTGAAATATTCAAGAAAGCTCCAATCCAGGAAGCCACAATAATCAGATGACTGAACACAAAGTACACCAACCCATGATCAGCCTCCTTGCACACACTCTCACCATGCAATCTAGTACCCCAGTAGATACCTAAAATCCTCATAAAAACATTTCTGCAAAATGCATGTAAGAACAAGAGTTGCTCATATTATCCCATTTCACACAATCCTTGTAGTAATTCCATAAAACAGAACATCCTGGTTTTAAACATAATAAAACTGAAGCCAAGAGACATTCTTTATCAAACATCGCACACTAGAAAGTGGCAGAACGGGAACACGAGCTCAAGATCCCTGTCTAACATTCTCCACTGTCTTCACAAGCTTCCACTTGCTATCAGTTGGTTCCTTCCTCAGAGCCTAATCCAAGGTTAAGGCCTGTCACACGTGTTACCACATTTAAACTAACACATGATAAGTGTTATTACTATATCCATTTTATAGATGAGGAAACTGAAACTCAGAAAGGATACATGACTTCTTCTTAGGAACTAATAATAGCAAGACTAGAACTAAAGCCAAGTTTAACTGATTGGAAGCCTATGTGACTGAGAATAGGATCTCCTGCCAGGATCACAGCTTCACAACTGTTCATTCCCTATACATGCAAAATCACTCTGTCAATTCGTAATCCCTTTATTTCTTTAAAATGGAAGTCAGTTTTTCATGAAGCTGTAAATTCTTTAAGCTGGCAAAAACCATAGCTTGTTCAAATATTAATTCAAAGGAACAAAAACAATGCCACATAATAGCAGTCAATTATCTGTGCTGAAATAATTTACTAAGGATGAAAATAAACCTTCATCACCTTAATCCCTAACTTACAATCTTCTACTAAAAAAAAAATCCTTATCTAGAAACCAAAAGAAAGAAAGAAAAGTTGAATGAAGAGATAAATGAATAAGTGAATGAATGAAATACTTTGTGGGACCCAAACTTAGTTGGCGATTGAATGGAAACTTATTTGAAGGACAGAATAAACTATAATGGAAATGAAAATACTTTCATTCTTCTCTCCATTGAATTCAAAAGAAATTGAATCCCTTATTTGATAAAGCAGAACCAGATGGTGGAACTAATTCTGGTTAAAAGATTGGAAATGACTTTGGGGATTTGTTTTGTAGTAAATATTTGCTGTTTTGAGCCAAAAATCACTAACATCTTTTTTGGCAAATATCTCTGCTTTCCAGACTCCCCCTGTGACCACATATCACCAGAGGATCTAGAATAAAACTAAAGCCCTGACTCAGTTTTGGTCTTATTCCTCATGAGTAATCATAGCACAAGGAGCAGCAGACCTCCCTCAACATCAACCATATCCTTTCCTTTCCCCTTCCTTTTTCTTCCTTTTCTTTCTTCTCTTTTCTCTCTTTTCTTTTTTTACCTCATTGTGCATCAAGTACTGCTGAAAGGTGACCTGCAACAATAAAAATCATTGGGCCAAGACTTTTAGTGAAATACATTGGATGGAACAAGTGCTCATCTCTGCTTTTTCCTGAAGCCTCACTGACATGAAAGAAAAGCAATAAAAGTATATAAATGCACAGAGAAGAGGAGGCAATGACAGCAGGTGATAGACACCACAATTTTCAAAGATAGAAAGCAGACAGACAAGCGGCTACTGACATTTCAGCTTGCTCAGCTCTGTTATATACGTTCAAAGGTGACCAACACCACAGAACTCTGGAAAGGCGGGAAAATTAGAGTGCTGAGATACTTCTGGTTCTTCCCCCAGACCCTAATGGAAGAATGAAAATATACCCTCTGAAGACACTGAAGCAGTTTCTTTGAATGGGGAACAACCAAGCACAGCTCAGGGAGGAAGTGAAGTATCTTACTGAAAAGGAAGAGATAGGTGAAAGTTTGATTACACAATGGAAAGACCACCAGCTTGTCCCTCAAAAATTCTGGTTTCTTGCCCAGACTCCGTGGCTCAGCCTTAATCCCAGCACTTTGGGAGGCAAAGGGGAGTGAGTTGCCTGAGCTTGTGAGTTCGAGACCAGCCCGAGCAAGTTAGTAAGTCCTCACCTCTATAATAAATCAAAAATTAGCTAGGCGTGGTAGCGCATGCCTGTAGTTCCAGCTACTTGGAAGGCTGAGGCAAAGGATCACTGGAGCCCAGCAGGTTGACACTGGGGTGGCGGTGAGCGTGCCACTGTACTCCAGCCTGGGTGGCTGACTGGAGACTTCAACTAAAAAAATAAAGAAATAAAAAAATATTAAAAATGCTGGTTTCCAGGCTCACTTTGCAGAAAACTAGAGCTTTTCCACACTGATAAAATGGATGGCCCAAGATAAAGGATACAAAGGTTGACAATTGGAGATTTCTGCAATAATATAGTTGAGTCTCCACCTATCAGATCACCCAACTAAGAGGCTCATCCATTGACAGGTGCTGCCCTTTCATACAAGGCTTCCAATCACATTTTTATTGTGTTCCTTATAAATATGAATGGATGACCAAAAATGACCAGACAGTTAATGTAAAAGACAGAAAGCAACAAAAGAAACAGAAGAAAGCTCAAAAAAAATGTTTAAGATTTTCAGAGTGATCAGAGAAAATACTGTAATCATAAAACAAAAGGAGAGCAATAAGAAAATGAAAAGGAACCATTAGAGTTTTAAAAAATGTTTTAAAATTCATCTCAGCAAGGTTGGAAGATAAAGAAAGCTCCCCAAAATAAAACAAAAAGTCAAAGACATTAAACTTGAGAAAGAAAAGATTTTTTTAAAAAATGAGACGTCTCATCAAGTGCATCCATAATCTCATGAGAGAGAGAAGAGGGGAGATGAGAAGAAGGGAAGAGAAGAAAGAAGGGAAGGTAGATATGTGTGGTAAGGAAAGAAACACTACAGAAAATGGAAAGTGGAAAGAAGTCACCAACACAATAACTTGGGAATATTTTCCAGAAGGGCATAAGAACCCATATTGAAAGCCTCTACTATATGCTTAGCACAATGGATTAAAAAAAAATAAAAAATATACCATAGCATATCATCATGAAATTTTAGAACATAAGAGATAAAGAGAAGTCCTAATATATTCCAAAAAGGAGTAAAATTCCAGGCACAAATGTTTTGGAATTATAATGACTTAAGTCATCTCAATAATACTGTAAGGTAGAAGATAATAGAATAATACCTTCAGATATCTAAGGATAATCATCTACAACCCAGAATTCTATAGCCAATCTTAATATTAATTACGAGGAAAGGTAGAATCAAGACATTTTTAGATACACATAGTCTAGAAAAAATTGGTCTCCAATGTATCTTTCTTCAGAAGGCAAATGGAGAATATGACTCCACTAAAATTAGGGAATAAACCAAAAAAGATGAAACCAAGGGATCCCAGACTCATTTAATTTAATACAGGACAGCACACAAGATAAAACACAGGAGAACAGCTGTGGCATAAGCCTAGAACACATTCAAGAAACCTGGGGCAGGACTTTGAAAAATTGCTATATAGATGTCTCCTTGGGGGAACAAATGAAACTGACAAATTACCTGAGTTTTCAACCATATTGAAATCAACATTAGAGTCTGGTCAGAGTTTTAGGAATAAATTATAATAGAAAACTAAACAGCAAATGAAAATGATGTAATTATCAATTCCAAAGACTCCTAAAATTACAAAAGAAATCAATGAAACTATAAACACAATGTAACACACCCGTAATCAATATTTATATGGTTATAATAAAGTCAACACTACAAGAATTGATTTAACAAACAACTGTGATATAACTATATTGGGGCATATGCCCTGAAATATTTATGGATGAAACTATAAAATGTACGAGAATTGCATCAAAATACTCAGAATAAGGAAAAATGGGAAGGGAAGGTAGTGGATACAGATGAAGTAAGTTTGACAGCAAACTAAATCATTGCTGAGCTAGAGGATGGGCACAGTAGGGCTCACTCTACTATTCTTACTACTTTCTTGTGTATAATTTTCTATGATAAAAGGTTCTAAATAAATAATATTGGGAGGGTAGAAAGGAGAAAGAGTAAAATGCTACGGAATACATAGGAAGAGAAGGAAAAGGATGCACAGGGCATGCATTTACAGTAAATGAGAGAACCACATTCCAACCATCTATGGAAACCAACAAATACTAACTAATAAGATCAGAAATAGCAGTATAAACGAGCATGTTATCTTATAAAGTGGAAGAAAATGCCCAAAGAAACCTCTAAAAGTGTTCCAAGTAGTTGCTTCTGGGGGGGATGGGGGTCTTGTGTAGGAGACTGATGGTTTTCACCATAAGTCTTATTTTACTATTTGAAATTTAAGACTATGTACATTATTTCTTTGACTTAAAAATGAACATAGCAATTAAAAAATAGTTGTACTACAATGCTCAGTTGGATACTTTTTAGAAATCTCTCTTAATGCAGTTCTAATATAGCTTTTTCCATAAGGAAAATATAAGAGCCTTTGTAAACTTTAAAGTATTCTATAAATTGCACATGTTGAGCTCACAGAGGCTGCAGACTTCCAAACAGACCCGCAAGCAGCCACCACATAAATTCTGAGCTTCTCTTGGCTGGGTTAGGCCCAGACCCTTCCTTCACAATGCAAGAAATTTCAGAGTTGTTCTCTCAGGGGAATGATTTTGAGGTATCTTATGTGAACATAAAGAAATAAAATTAAACAACAATGATGATGATGAAAAAATAATAAGAAAAGTGGTGAATAGAAAACACCTCACTTTCAGCTCTCTGGGCTTATATATGGCCCCTGGCCTTGACAATGTCTTGGAAATTAACTGTGGAAATCAATGACCATGAAAGCTCTTACCACAGTCGCTGCCCTTTCCATGAGCAATCTACCTAGAGCAGGGAGTGCTGCAAAGTTCTCTCGCTCTGAAGCCCACAGCTATCACCCTTTCGTGAACTCTGACTCAGCACTTTCAGAACCGGTGAAGAGGATTACACAAAGCTTATTTTAAAAGACTATACCTATTGTTGGAGACAGTATTGGAAACAGACACTCTCATACACTATTGAAAATTTAACAATAAGTATAGGAAGTCTTAAAAATTATTTTTCCCCCAGCAATTTCACTTCCAAGTATTTATCCCAAGGAAATAATCAGTGACTTGCACAAAGATTAAGTTACAAGGGTGTTTACCATTGCACTGTTTATAATAGCAAAATAGTTGCAAAAGCCCTAATGTTCACTTGGTGATTGGCACATTTGAATGAATTATGGAACATGAGTACAACAAATTACTATGTGGTCACTAGAATAATGCTGTAGAAAGATATTTAATGACATGAGAAAACTCATAAAGTGTTAAGTGAAAAAGAATTAAGGACTAAAATACCCATACTGATCAAATTTTTGTTAACGTATATGAATCTATAAGCAAAGAAAGAATCTCAAAGAATAAATATCTGTGATTTAAATTTTTCCAATGCATCTTTTTTCTTTTTGCATATTTATATATTCTTCAATGATATATATCATTTTACAATGAAAAGATGTAAATAAATACGGGGCTACCAAAGTACTAGTATCTTTTTTAAAACATTAAAATTAGTATAAACAAAACATTAAAACATAAAAATTAGTTGTATATATAGTAATTTTTTTAAATAAGAAGAATGAGAAGGAAGAAGCAAAAAGATGATTGTTACACAGCAATGTTAATTTTGGAATATATTTTTTAGCCCAAACAATAATTCTCCAAAGTCAGGTAATACAGTTTCATCAGAAGTTTATTAATTCATCCAGTGTTCATTTTTTGGCAAATGTACAATACACACTGGAGAGGAAAGTGTTTTGCTGTGCACTGTTCTCTAAATTGTACATCAATTAGGTAAAATTGATTAATTTGTCTAAATGTTCTATAGCTTCTGTTTGGTCACTTGTTTATCAATGACTGAGAAAGATACAGTAAAAGCTCCCATTGTGACTGTTGATCTGTTTCTCCTTGTAGGTCTGTCTATTTTTGCTTTAATATTTGAAGTCATATTATTAGACATATACATATTTTAAACTAGTACATGTTCCTGATGGATTGATCTTTCAGCAAATACCACTCTGAATCCTTCTTCTTGCCTTAAGCTATCATAGCCCTATTGGTTTTCTTTCAGTTAGTATTTGCATGATATCTCATTTGCTAGCCTCTTACTCACATGGTTTCTGAATACTTATATTTAGCATGTGTTTCTCTTAAGCACCACATAGTTAGGTTTTGCTCTTTCAGTCTGATTATCTTTGTCTTTTGAGACGAAGCTTCAATATTTTACATTTAATGTAATTAAAGATGTATTTATGTTTAACTCTTCCATCTTACTATTTACCTTATATTTGTTCCTTTTTCTCTCCTTGTTGCCTTATATTGCATTTATCAAGATTTTTTAGTATTCTATTTTCCCTCATTTGCTTTTTAGTTACACATTTCTTAACTATTCTTTTGGTTGTTACTCTAGCAATTACAATATGTATCCTTGAACAACTAACATCCAATCTAGTTTCATATTTTTATTGTTTTCCAGACGATTCAAGATCATGGAATGCTTTTTCTCCATTTAAACTCCCCCTACATTATGTACTACTTCTATTCTGGATTTCAATGTTACATATATTTTAAACTTCCTTTTGGATAAATCAATAATTATTGGGATTCATCTACATATTTACCCTTTCTGTTGTTCTTCGTCCCTTCCCCTGTCACTGGGTTTCTGTCTGGAAGCTTGAACATATTAATCACAATTATTTTAAAAACTGTGTCTGACAACTCCATCATCTGCAACCCTGATGGGTCTTTTTCTATCATCTATTTTTTCTTTTGGTTTTCAGTTACCTGGGAGCTTGAACATATTAATCATGATTATTTTAAAGAATGTGTCTAATAACTCCATTATCTGCAACCCTGGTGGGTCTTTTTCTATTTTTTTCTTTTGGTTTTCAGTTACATCTTGTCTTCACACATGTCTGGCTATTTCTGCTTGAGTACAGAACATCTTAAATGAAAAGAAGATAGAGATAATTGGAGGCTCTGGATGATATTAACTTCCTCCGGAAAGAAATAATTTTGCTTCTGGCAGGTAGCTAATCTAAGGGTACCAGTAATTCCAAACTAAATTGACCTAACACACAGCTCAACTTCAGGTTTTGTGGGGTTAGTCAATTTCTTTCATTCTCACTTCTAGGATGCAGTCCTTCAAGTTCTCAAAAGAAAGTCTAAGGTATTTACCAGTGCCCTCCACAAATATGTCCTAGCCCATTCTGAGCTTCCATTAGCTTCATGGTTGTATTAAAAGCTGTGCTCCGTTTCTTAGCCGCTCAGCCACTGCTTTTTGACCCCTCCTCTTCTGGTCCTGTAACTCTTTATTCTCTTAGTAGCTTTCTTACGCCTTTAAGCAAAAGATTCTTCATATTTCACCCATTTTCTAGTTGTTTTTAGTGGGAGAGTTGGTTCAAAAATAACACAGTCCTCTATTGCCAAGAGAACTACCCCACCTAACAAGTTTTTCAAATAAAATCCCACATAAGCATGTTTTTCATGACTTACTTTAATTCAGTCCTGGACCATGCTCAGTTACAATAAGGATGACAAGGATAATTTGTGTACCCTGGAGGTAATAAGCCAAATTTCAACTTCTATTTGAATTGAAGAAATGGTAGAATTTCCTCCAAAAAACTTTTAAAAAAATTATCCTAGCCCATCACCCAATTTTTTATCATTGGCTCTGACTTGTGACCATCTTCTCTCTCAAAAGAAAAAAAGTAAAAAAAAAAAAAAAAGTAGGCTTCTTGCAAGTAGTTTATATCATTACAAAATTTGAGAACTGTAGATAATTTTAATGGTCTTCTAGCTCAGCACTATTATTTTACAAATTAGTAAACTAGAGTTCAGAAGTAAGATAATTTGCACATGATCATACAAAAAGTTCCTGAAAAAACCAGAAAATGAATCCAGTTCACATTGAGGGCATCTGAACTAGATGTTTAAATTAAAAGCACAACTTCAAAAAAAAGTTTATTAAAGAAAAAAATAAAATGGAACCAATCCTCACAAACAAACTAGGAAAGAACAGAGACAATTAGAAAACGTAAACATAACTGAATATCTGGGACTTTCAAAGAACAATTATTTGTTAGATGTGATCATGTTATCTTGATCATTTGAAAAAGTCACTATCATTTATGCATTCATATTAAAATGCTTATTGATGAAGTGATATGATTAGGATTTACTTCAAAATACAAGGTAAGAGGATGAGAAAGTAGGTGGGCATATCAATTGGCTATGAATTGGTAAATGGGGATAATATAAAAGGGTTCATTACATTATTCTTTTATATTTGCTTAAGATTTTCCATAATAAACAATACAAATAAAAAAAGGAAGTATAATGCACAAAAAATTAAACTCATTTGGGTTTTTTAAAAATTTATTTTAAAGATGTGGAGTACAATTCAAGATTAGTATACAAGTGGTCATCATACAGGTAATGTTTGGGCCCACCTGGGTTTTCTTTTTCCTTAATTAAAAAAAAAGTTACCAAATGAATTAATTAAACAGGCTAGAGGTCAAATCCAGCTATAACAATATAGTTTGGCAAATATCTCTTGATAACAAATCTCAGTCACTGGCCCAAATGTTTAATAACTTCTGACAACTTGGTAAGTTAAGCAAGAGGCAGGTGAATTGATGCATTATTTAGTATAATCCAACCTTCTATTTTATATTTCATCACACAAATACAAATAATATTACTCACAGACTCATTTTTAAATCTAAAATAAACTATTTTATTGACTATAAAGCAGTATTCAGTGCTTAGTGCATTCTCAGTACCCTGTAATCCAGTAACAAAGCAGCCCACTATGGAATATTGGCTATATTGGGGGTATTTCAGATTCTAAGAGTTATTAGAAAAGAGTAAACTTGTGAAAGTAGAAATTGAAAGGTAAAAGGAATACCAAAGACAAAAACAAGTTAATGCTGTCCTAGGTCTCAAATTGCTCTTTTAAACCTAACCATATCTAAAAAGTCATCACCTGTAGGAGGGAAAGCCCAAATATAAAATTGAAGAAAAACTTTGGGAAATGATTTTTTCATACACCCCATCAAGTTTTCCCTGCTCAATCAACTGTCTGCTGAGTGTTCGCCTCTGGCTGTGTCCCAAGCTCTTTCATTAGTCCCTGTACCTTGCTGCTTGTGCTGTGACATCCCAAAGCCCTGCTCCTCAGCCCACGTGCCCATGCCTGCCTGAGACTGGCCCCATGCTGCCCATCACAGGTGACTGCCTACAGAGAACAGCACATTATTTTAGAGGGGTACGGGCACTTACCTCCAAAGAACACTGCAGGATTTCTCAAACTTGGCAAGCCTGTGAGCCCAAAGTTGTGAACTCTCAGTGAGCTAGATCATTCTAATTTAAATACACAGATGTGCAGACACACAGCAATTGCTTATTAATCCTAGGTACCAGAAGCTAGAAACATCCTAAGAATTCAGTCAATGTTTATGTATTTAAGACTAAAGAAAATCCACGTTTTAAAAAAATTATTAAAACTACAGTACCATGGCAACTTGAATAACAGCAGCTTACATTTATCAAATGTTTACTCCAATAACAAGGCAGGCATCATGCTAAGTTATGGACCCACATCATCTCACAAACATCACTCATCTCATGCACATATATCTCATTTAATTCTCAGAGCAATCCTAGGAGACAGGTACCTAAGTTCCAACCATTTTTAGGGAGAGAAATTAAGGCTCCAAGATATTAAGTCACTTGTCCAAGGACACACAATGGTAAGCTGCAGGGAATGATTATATAATAGTTATGATGTTCTTATCAAGGCTGAAAACAGGAAGCAATAGTATACGGTAAAGAGACATTGCATAACCCTCCAGATATATTTCTCTACACACATCCTGGATGAAAGGCCGGGCTTATCTGTAATATTGCTGATCCCTGGGTCATTTATCCTAGGTCTTCTGACCTCATCCTCACCAGATACTGGCATGGGTCCTCCCGAAACAACTCAGTTCCTGCCCTGGACCTTAACTGTTCTCTGCGGCCAACCTTACTTCTCTTAGCTAAATTCCATGTTCAGGTAAAATTAAAATATGACCTAGAGTGCTGTTTCTTAGATGAACTGATCACTGTCACACTTCAAAATGGGAGCAGCTTCAGGGTTACTTGGCTGACAGCTTGACACCAGAGCCTCCAGCAACACTAACATGAAGCTCACCACAGGCACAGCACTGGTGGGAGACCCACACTCAGCCTGAGACCACCTGCAGAAGGAAGACAAACTCCTGGTGGGAGTCCAGGTGGGACTCTCCCACCTCAGATTAAACCAGTACACATTGGGTGAACACAGCCATTAATAACAACTAGAGCCTATTGGCCACTTACCAATAACACCATCCATTAGGCCTTCTGCCTATGCCAGGCACTGCACAAAGCATTTTATATGATTACCTGTGTTAACTCTTAAAGCAATCTGATCAGGTCCATGTTATTATTCCTGTTTAAGAGATAAGAATTCAGAAGCACAGAGAGCTGTGGTAATGTGCCTAAGGTGACACAGAGACGGACTGAGAAGCCAGCGCAACCTAACTCCAAAGCACATGCTACTAGTCACTATTCATATTGCCATATACATGCCCCCAAATCCAGATGTTCAAGTCATCTCTCCTTCACAAGCAACTGAAGAGACATGCACCAGTGCCAAAATGACACACACCAGACACATAGCATCCTCCCTCCAGGTTCAATACAGCCTCCCCAGACTACACCTGAAGTGTTCCTTGTCAATCACTTCCATTTCTAAGAGAGGGTACTATTATCACTCAAATAGAAGTAATCTTAAATAGAAGAACTCTTGGCCAGGTGTATCAACATTAGGGTAGGCTGAGGCAGGAGGATTGCTTGAGCCTGGGAGTTTGAGACCAGTCTGGGCAATATAGCGAGACCTCTTCTTTACAAAATATCAAAAAATTAACCAGGTGTGGTGGCACATGCCTGTAGTCCCTGCTACTCGGAGGCTGAGGCAGAAGGATCACCTGAACCCAGGAGATCAAGGCAGCAGTGAGCCATGATCATGCTACTGCCCTCCAGCCTAGGCAAAAGAGTGAGACCCAAATCAAAAAAAAAAAAAAAAGAGGAAGAAGAAGGAGGAAGAGGAGGAGGAGGAGGAGGAGGAGGAGAAATTATATCTTTTTACAGTACAAAGCAGAATTAATATAATTTAAATGTTAATTTCATAAATCTGCAATAAGTAAAACTACACAATCATTCTCTCATTCTTTATGTCTAAGAAAAAATATGCATATATATTTATATGTATATACAAACACACAGAGCTATACATATATAATTAAGAAAGTTATTTTACTGAGCACTTAATAAGTAGGAATTATTGATTCAAATAATTCCCTGTAACCAGCCAGGCCTATAAAGGGCCTTTGGACAATTTACTATGATTATGTGGGAGGTGACATTAGATTATGATATGTTTCACATCATTTCTTTAGCTGCAGGGGGAAAAATGAAGCAAAGAACTATAAAAGCCATGTCACTATAGTCTGACACTATTTAGGTTCAGAAAAAAACAAAACAGCAACAAAAAAAAAACCGGTCACTGGATGATATGAGAAGTTTCCTGGGTCAGGATTTTGAGAAGAGGCTCCCTCAAGTTGCCTAACTCCCTCGAGAACTTTTCTTGGTGAGAGGGGTGCTCTTTCCAGATGGCACAGTGCCAGTGTCTCAGGCCCCACATGCCAGTGCCCACTGCTCTGGAAAGGCTTCTCAAGGGGTCTCAGTCACCCCTGGGTCCAACCCTAGTTCAGCACTGGCACATAGTAGACATGCAAAAATCACTTCCTGAACAGGGACATAAACCAATGGGGAGGAAGCCCACACTTGGAAGAGCTGTTTACGGCTTCACTTCTAGCACAGCCGCTCCAGAATGTACTGTGGGGATCCCTCCTGAAGACACACATAGGGCAGGACGTCAGGGTGGGATGTTGAGACTTGGTTCTCCTGAACTCCAGCTCAAAAATCTGCTCTGTCAACTATTAACTACGTGGCTTTGAGCAAGTCACATAATGTCTTTGAACCTCCTTGTCATCCAAGACCCGAAGGCACTAGCCTGGGTGATGTCTCCAAGACCTGAAGGGGCTAGCCTGAGCACCGTCTAAAGTTGATCCAGTTTTAAAGTGCTATAATCCTACTTTTCTTAAGACCAGTCAGCCCAACACCTCTCTTGAGTCCCCAGTTCTTTGTTTCAAAAGTGTGCAGTCAACCCTTATTACCCATGGATTCTGTATTTGGGAACTTATCTAGTAGCAATCAATGCTTATAGCACCTTACAACCATGAGCTGCACACACAGAGCAGCAAAACCTTCCAGTCACCCAAAGGCACACATTTCCAGCTGAGGTTAAACAAGGTGATACTCAGTCTGCTTATTTCAGTTTTCATGCTGGAGACAAGAGTACTTTTTGCAGTCTATTTAGTACTGTGTTTTTCGCATGTTTGTGCTTTTTGTTGGTGATTTCAGCCTTAAAATGGCCCCCAAGGTAGTGCTGAAGTGCTCTGCAATGTTCCTAAGTGCAAAAAAGCTGTGCTATGTTTTAAAACAAAAACACAAGTGTTAGATATGCTTTATCCAGGCATGAGTCATAGTGCTGCTGGCCATAAGTTCAAAGGTAGTGAATCAACAATATGTATTAAGTAGGGTGCCCTTAAACAGAAACACACATAAAACATAGTTATGTTCTAATCAGTCGGGGAAAATGTTGAGACCAGAAGCTCATAGGACACTAAACCTGTATTTCCCCTAGGAGCAACAGTCCAATATTTGTTTATTCAGTATTCATGGCAACTTTATTGAACATGAACAACTACTGCAAATAATGAGCATTGACTGTATACCCTCAGTCCAGACTTCCTCGTAGAATTATGTAGAGATGTAAATAAATGGCATCACCTAGAGTTATGGAGTGCACAGCTTGCCCAACCCTACGCAGCAGCACTGTCTTTGAGACCTGCACTGGTCAGAATAGACAACAATGAGAAAAACAAAATGGAAACTTCTATCCTTAGCACACCCCAAATAAAAAACTCTTCCGATCAGGACTTCTGACATAAGGGAACCATCTGGGAACTGAGTGTCTCCTGAAATGCCTTTCCTTCATCCCGCTTATGCTGACGTAAGTATTCTGAATTTTGCAAGAAACAATCCAAGTGTTTCTATGCTTTCTCCTCAGATCAGTTTGTAACTGTCATTAGTAATTTCAGATGGTGCCTCTCCCCAGAAAGTTCCCCACAAGTCCACTGCAGAAACACAGGCCAGGAGCAATAAATAATTCATGCATGCACCTGAAACTCCTACTAGGAAGATATACTGGGAGATTTTTTGATAGAAGGAACACAAAAGTAGGAAAAGGAGAACTCTAAAAGAGGGAAAAAAGGAAAAAGGAAAAGGAAAGAGGCAAGAATGAAAGAGAAAGGTTGACTATAACAGCAAGAGTTTTCAGAAACAAATGTCACTTCAAAAGGTATCAGCAAGGTGGTTCAAGGTTTTTCTAAATTTGCAAGTGGGGGAAAGTTTTAGGCTCTTGTCTTTCTTTTGTAATATGGTTTGTCACTGTACAGCTCAAATATGCAGTCAGCTTTTTCACATCACTAAGGGTATAACAATTTCATATAATTAAACTCCGCCAGCACACAACTGCCCTTTGAGGCTGTCAAGATTAGGATTTTTTAAAAAAGCATTATTCTGACTCCAAACTCATGCTCAAAGGTTCAAATCTCACCCACAATACTCAGCTAAAAGGCTGCCAGGAAGTGGTTTAACTTTTAAACTTCAAATTCCTCATTTTTGAAGTAGGAATAATAACAGCACCTACTGCACAGGACTGTTTTAAAACTTAAATGAAATGATGCATATGAAGTACCCCACTCCTTACCTAGGATATTAAAATGTGATTTACTGATAGGATATTATAATTGAACAATCACACATAGATCTAGGTCACATGGGGGTTTTAAATCAGCAATAAAAACCACAGCATGAAAGGCATCTCACAGAAACATCTTTGGAGTTATCCATCATGAAAGAAATGATTCAGGCAGGAGAGAGAAAAGAGAACAGCAATTTTCTTTTGAGTTTCTCAGGCTTTCTACTTTTCTTCTCTTGTTGCCAAGTAATGAATCAATGACTTCCCAGAGACCAAAACTAATCCTACAAGTACAAATGATGTGATTACAGGCCCAGCACTTAGGAGCCACAGTGATATCTCATTGACATGAGAAGAAGAGACAAGTGACAGGAAAATAAACTTGAGTAAATGGGTAGCAGAGGAAGGAAAAAAACCTCTGGGGCCAAAGTCCCCATCCTGAGCAGTTGAAAGGAAGTTCTGAGGTTCATATATACAGTGCTACTCCTGGAGCCTTCAGCCCTTCTAAGACCTCCAAATACTCATCGCAACACTTGCCCAACACAACCAACTAAAAAAACAGCTTGTTAACGATGTGCTGCAGGAACACCTATAATGGAATCTTGACTTTCAGTTCATTATTTCTGAGAAAAGGAATCATAAAATACTTCATTTAAAAAGAAGAAAAAAAACCCCAGATACTTGCATCAGCATGTCAGAGAATCTCACACCCTCCCAGAGGTACAGTTCAGGAATCCTCCACCTCCAGTATTAAAATTGCATGCACCAGATGAGCAAGGTTAAAAAAAAAGAGGCCAACCCAGGGCTGAAGGGCTGGAGAGATATGTGTTTCTGTTGTCATCACTGATCAACTCAGTCACTTAATTTTGCTCTTTCTTTCTCCCTTGAGAGCCCAAAGGAATTGTAAGGCTTGAGAGGATCTTTTAGGTCATTTAATCCAACCTTCTGAATCCTCAAAGTGTGCTTATGGTTTTAAGAAAGGTGACAGAGCTGAGATAAGATTTAAGTGTGGGTCTGAAAATCCCAGTTCCACTTCCTCCTTCAATCAGGACCTAGGTCATGAGGCACGTCCCCTACTCCCAGTCCATCATCCTGTCCCTTGCCGGCATCTCTCCTTACCTACCTGGACCACTGGAATGTTACTTCAGTGACTCTCCTGCCAACACCACTATCTTCCCATTCAGGTATCTTGCCACAAGCTCCCCACACACCACTAACTCTATATTGGCCCCAAATTCTGATCTCTCAGGGCTGCTGTACTCAATTAGGTAAGCCTCGCATGCCTTATGACAGACTCCACTTTGGATTTGTGATTTCATATCTCAGCTGGACTCCTGACCAGGTCACTAATCCTTTTATTTGTGCTTGGATGGCTCCCTCTGTCTGAGTCCAACCCTTAAGGTGAAACAGCCGGGGGCTGCCTGTTCAAAGTTCAGAGGGAAAAGGTTTTGAGGATGGATTTCTTATGGGGAAACCCATTTGCAGATCTGCTGAGCTGTCAGGTAACAGAACCGAAGCTCAAGAGGCAGAAGAGCTGATTATAGGTCTAACTGGAGGGTTTAGGTTGACTTAGAAATGAACAGGGTGTAGCCGGGCTCGGTGGCTCAGCCTGTAATCCCGCGCCTTTGGGAGGCTGAGGTGAGTGGATTACCTAAGCCCGCGGGTTCAAAACCCGCCTGGGCAGCAAGACCTCATCTCTACAATAAATCAAAAAATCAGCCGGGTGTGGTAGCACATGCCTGTAATTCCGGCTACTCGGAAGGCTGAGGCGGAAGGATCACCAGAGCCCAGCAGATCGAGGTTGCGGTGGCCGGGAGCAGCTACTGCACTCCAGTCTGGGCGACCGAGTGAGACTCCAACTCAAAAAAAAAAAGAAAAAAAAAAAAGAAATAAACAGGGTGCTGAGAGGACAGAGTGGGGCGCAGGGCAGCAAACAGTGCCAACTCTAAACTCGCAAACACATGACCATCTGTAAGACCACACTTTCTTTACAGTCCCTGGGATCTCCCTGGTGAGGCAAACCTCACTAGAAACCCTCTCACTCCACTCAGTGACCCTCTACAAGACCTTCGGCATCACATGAAAACCACCCAACTCATCCGAGCCCACCATTCCTTCCTCTGTGTTGTTTCCTCCTTCTGTCCCAGGAGACCTCTCTGCACTTGCCCTTGCCTGACCCCTCCTGTCTCTTGAATAACCAGTGTGAATTCCATCATAACGCCTTTCTCCTGCATCTCTCAACACTCCTCCTCTAGGTACATGTCTCCTTGCCTTAGTCACGAATCATGCTTACAATTCTCTAATATTTAAGTTGAGATCATTCACACAGTCATTCCACAACCATTAGCTACGGGTCTATGGAGAGCACTATATTGCTGGACCAAAAGCTCTGACTACCCGGTCTACTGCTTAGTTTGACAGAGAGTATTTGTTTTTGCTTTTTGTTTTAAGGAAGGGCATATTATGAACTTTCTTTTTCTTTTTTTTTTTTTCCTTTCTTTTCTTTTCCTTTTTTTTGAGTTGGGGTTTCACTCTGACACCCAGGCTGGAGTGAAGTGGCACAATCATGACTCACTGCAGCCTTGACCTTCTGGTTTCTGGTGATGCTCCCGTCTCAACCTTCCAAGTAGCTGAGACTACAGGCATGTGCCACCATGTCCGGCTAATTTTTTAATTTTTTTGTACAGATGAGGTCTCACTATGTTACCCAGGCTGGTCTCAAACTGCTGGACTCAAGCAATCCTCCCACCCCGGCCTCCCAAAGTGCTGGGATATAGGCATGAGCCATAGTGCCCAGATGATTTCTTACATAAACACTAAACTAATTCTCAGTTGAAATAGAAATGGGGCTATTTTCCCAGTCAACCCTGAAGTAAAAGTCCACAGTATTGGCCACCCCTGGGTTCCACATTCTCTGCAGGGGGCCCTGGTCCGCACAAAAACACTTAATAATGAGAGGCCAGGAAACACTAAAAAGCCCAAACCAGCACTGACAGGACACCAGCCTTACGGACCCTTACCACACACAGTAGGAGAGAGGCAAAGGCATTTCACCATTTACAGGCTAAGTTTGGGACCACATTGAAAAAAGCAGAGTTTTAATGGCCCATTTAGTGAGTTCACTTAATAAAACAAACTATCCCCATGGAGATGGTCCCAGGTACCTATTTATCTGTAACCACTTAAATCCATGCAGAAGCTATTACACAGTCCTTGATTTAAAAGACTAGTTAATACTGGGGAAGTAAGTTCAGATTTGTGTAGGAAATATGCCTGAATAAGTAATTAATAACTGACTTCTTTTTTCTTACCACTTGGGTCTATGCTGAGTCACTGAACACCACGGGGCTACCTGGCATGATGCTCAAATGTGCCAGTGTTCTTTGCACAGCTGTAGATTTCAGTCCTGAAAAGTGGCTCAAAGACACACACACCTTCCTCACACTAACATATCATCTTCTCCAAGTGGCACAAATGGAGAGTTCAGGAATGAGGAGCAGTTAGGGCTTTTGCCCACACTGCCTTTATTATAAAGACTTAGCACAGGCATTTTTAACACAATAGTCATTCCTCCCAGGAGACTCCATAATTCCTCTATAATCATAAAGATGCAAACACATTTCTCACTTTCTATCAAAAGAAATAGTATAACTCTATAGGTATGAGTGGGAGCTTGGGAAAGGAATAGAGAAAGTAGAGTGTGGATGGGCAGAGGAGTCTCAGGAAGGCTGTGCCAGCACTGCACAGCTCTGCTGGCTGGGTCAGATCTAGGCAAGAAGCTTCCTGTAAACAGAAACCCCGACATCACATCTCAAATCATATGTGATAATATATGCATGTATATCTCAGAGTCAGAATTTTAATGCTGGAAAGAATTACTCCTCTGAAAAAAATGTTTCACTCAAGGCACAATGAAAGCACATGAGAATGTGAGACATCTCTAAAAATGTGCATATCTTAAGAAAAAATGTAATTTTTAGTGTATGTGTTAATAATAACATAAAGAAGTTAGAAAATATCAGAACCAACAACCTGGTTTATTTGGTATTATAGCTTGATGGCTAGTGGAAATAACAGCTATTCACACTCTCTTGAAGCAAACTCTCTTGAGGTTGTAAGCTTCCTAAAGATAGGGTCATATCTGCCCCATATCTCGAGCGCCTGGACTATCGTAGACACTCAATAATTGACTAATGACTATGCATAAAGGGGATTAATGAATAACTGAATATTAAGTTGAACAGGCTTTTGGAGTTGGTTACACCTCTCACAGTTCCAACTTTTGAGACAGAAAAATGGGAAGAAAAGATAAGGTTTACGCTAAAATGATCCTGGAAACATTGGTGCCCAAAAAGTGTAAAAGCTCTGATTTGGATATACTTGATTAATACCATGATTGTTAGCAACAAGTAAGTGGTGCTGAGTTTGTAATAGGTACTGTTAAAGCCATTAAACACACAAAAATCCAGTTCATAGTTTCCATATTCCTGTAATCTACTCTATGTTTTTCCAGTTGAAAATTTATTGAGCATCTTATATGTGCCAAATGCTGCACTGGCTAGTGAGCACATAATTTTTTTTAAAAATTGTTGTCACTTGGGAACTCAAAAGTCAGAAAGGTGTAACGGAAATATAAACGACAACAAAAAACCCCAGAGCACTACATGCAGTCTTAGAAGTATGTTCTAAGGAGCTAAGCAGAGCAAGAAGAGACTAATGTTGTCTTTAAGAATGAGGGGAGCATCACACAGAGAAAAGCCCGGGCAGAGTTCTGTTTGAAAGATCCAAGTTGCCCATCAGATGAGATATGGAGGAGCAGGCCAGCAATGCAGTGAGGGAGCTGGGAAGAGAGACACTAGTGAGAAGAGCACTGTATTTGGGCTGCGGAGAAGGGCAGTCCACAAGAAGTTGCCAGACTAGAAAATGAAAAAGAGAAAAGGGTGGGAAGTAAGAATTGGGAGCTGGGGAAAAGCTAGATGAGGGCAAGCCTAGGCACAAAAGTCAAGGAATGTGGGCCTCAGCCCCGGACCAATGAGGGCTTCATGTAGCAGGAGGTGAGGAGGTCAACTAGAAAGATCATACTGATTGAAAACCTCCTTGATTGCCCCAGGCTTCTGAACTTTCTTGCTTCAGACTCTGGGAGCCTTCACTGCATCACTCAAGCTGACACTGAGCTGTCTTGTACTGTCACTGTTATTGTGCATGTGCAAGTCTTCGTTGCCTAGTTTAACTTCACCCACCAGGTAGCCTGGACCATTTCTCAGATTGTTCCTGTATCTCCCATGGATTCACCACACTACTGCCAATTCAGTACTGGCAATGGCCTAATCAACATCTTCCCTTGACTTTTTTCACAGATGCCTTAAAATCAGCTCTTCAAAAACATACTTCATTATCCATCCTCTAAACCCATTTCTCCTATTTTCCCTATTCACCCCACTGGCCCATGCCCAGAAACCTGGAAGTCTTCCTTAATTTCAGTTACCAAGTTCACTGACCTTACTTCCTAAATAGTTCTCAAATCCCTGCTCCTCTCTGCCCCAGTGCTACCACCTTGGTGAATGCCACCATCATTCCCTCTTGACCCATCCAGTCTGTTCTCCAAGCCATGACCAGAATACTGATATCTTTATAAAAGTACAAATCTGATGTCATCACTTTTCTGGAAAGTGAAAACCCTGCATTAATTCCTATTGTCCTAAGACAGAGTCCAAAGCCCTTAACAGGGCTTCCAACCCTTCATTAGTCATCCCAGAATTATCTCTTCAATCTCATCTCTCACCATTCTTCTTCTCCCATTCCATGTTCAGGTTATTCTAAAATCCTTCCAGTTCCTCCTAGATGCTATTCCTCCCTTTCTTCCCTCCTTCTTCCTTTCCTTCCTTCCCTTCCTTCCTTCCTTCTTTCCTTCCCTCCCTCCTTCCTTCCTTTCTTCCCTTCCCTCCTTATTCTCTTCCTTTTCTTCCTTCCTTCCCTCCTTCTCGCTCTCCCCCGCCAAAGCCTTCAAGTATATTGTTCTCTCTAAATGAAACATTGGCCTGTCCCTTACCCATTGTCATTAAAATTGTGTTTTGAATCACATCCTCATCATTAAACGCTTGGTTCCATGAACACAGGATCCTACATGTCTGGTTCACCATATCCTGGTATCTATACTGAGCAAATACTAGAGACTTAATAAATATTTTCTGAGTTAACAAATTAATAAATGCTTGGGGTTAATTCTGAGTGACTCTTAATTATCCTCAGGCTATAACTTCAAGGTTCCATTACTTTGCTTATAATTGGAAAGCTTGGCTAAGACAAAATACATATATTCTAAAGGTACACACACATTGTACAAGATTGACAAATAGTACTCTATCCACTTTCCCCTTACCCTCCTATTAATCCTTTTACTTAATCTATGATCTATGACTAGACGTGATATGATTTTAAATATCCATACCGAAACTGTACAATGTGCTGGTTTCAAAAATAAAACAAAGAATTAGAATGAGATTTGAGAAAGGGAAGGTAGGCTGGTCTGGCATAGACAGATGAAACCAAGAATTTTGAATACAAGGAATATGCAAGGATTTCCTGTATCATGTACCTATTGTTCTACAGAGACAGTTGCTATACACAGATATAATCCTAATCCTTTAAGGATTTAGAGTCTAAATTCCAGAGTCTAAGATAAACAACATGTGTCCAGGTCATACTAACATCTTTGAATTCGGGTATCCAAAGGTCTATCATCCAAGAACTTGTCCTATTCCAATTGCCAACAGGTGACTATTCTGCATGAAATCCACCATGTGTACTATGATACAAAAAAAAAAAAAGCAGCTAAATCTTCAGTGCTGCTTTAAATAGGCACAGTGTCAGTGGATTCCTGTACAAGACACACATTGCAATCTAAAACAGAGCTCAAGCATAACCAAAGAAGACCCTGTTTATATAATAAGTCTGAAGAGTAGCAAAGAGTCTGATAAACCATTCCTTGCCTGCTCTCCAGCAAGAGGATAAATCTCCCAGATGGGGCTGGCTGATTCCTGCACTATATTAAGTGCTTTCCCAGGTATGCCAAGAGGCACAGTGTGTTTGATCACACAGCTTGTCAACCAGGGCCCTGTGGACTCATCAAAGGAAGGAATGCAGGCCAGCAATGGGCCAAAGCTCCTTACCCTAACCAGGGCTCTTGCTGGGTTATAGAGGCCCCTCTCACCACCAAAGGACACTCACAGGATGGGGGTGGAATCACTTGTTTTAAGAAATTTAAACCCCAGAAAGGATTAAGTATCTACACTCAGTCAGGCACTGGATCAAATAGTTCAAAGAAACTTGTTTTACTTTAGCCTACTCTATTGAGCAGGAATCTTAACCAGGCCTATTCCTCCCTAAAAATTATATAAAAATGTGTATCCATGGCTGTTGCTCCAAGGAGAAAGGTCATATCAGGCTCATCACTGGACTATTCAGGTTTCAGAGAAGGCCAATTTGACAGCAAGATTGGCTTAGAGGATGCTAAACTGTCATTCCATTCTCAAAGAGACCTGGTGGCTCTGAAAGGTAAAGTACTAAATCATCCAAGGTTGTTATCCTGTCTACGAACCTCTAGCTCCCTACCTTGTTCCCTTTCTTGATTTATATTGGGGTTAAGAAGCCACATTTCCATTTTCCATAAAGAAGCAAAGGCCATCAATCCAACACCAGAACCACCATCACTCAATCTCTCCCATCCATATGACAACTACAGACTTAATCCAAACCTAAGTTCCAAGCCTACCTTGCAAGATTTTAATTCCATTGAGACTGTCTCAAAGACAGTCTAGGAACTGGACTTAAGTGTCCTGAGACTCTGTCTTAGAGATACTGAGTTATTCTAGAAGAGACCCCTAAAGTCTGCAACACACAAGAGTATGCACAATCCTTCATTGAGATAATCCTGATTTTACTGAGGTCATACATGTTACCAATGGCCTCCTCTTGAACAAGGCTGTCCCAGGTGCAGTTTTGCACACAGGCCTCTTTTCCTTGGAGCCTGGCTGGTCTAGAACCCAGTGGAGAAAAAGTCAGGAGTAACAGGGGTTTTTCCCCTCTATAGCATCTTATCACAGAACTGTCATGCCTGTACATAGAGCTGACGAGAAGATTTGTTGGATGCAAGAGAAACATGAAAGACATCTTGATAATCTCAGAAATAAGGCTTATTTAGAATGCATAGTACTTGTTGGACAACTCTAAGTTAAGTCTTAGAGAGAAACCCATATATGAAACAGGCACAGATGGGGATGATTCCCATCTTGCTGCCACTATTCCAGGAGTATTTTGTTATTTGAAATCACATAAACAAGGTTTGTTGTTATTTTTTATTATTATTTATGGGGAAAACTATTTGTTTAGATTTTAGATATTTGGCATATACATTGGTCAAAAGAAACCGGTGTGCACTTTAAAGAAACCAAACATGCTGTTGACTCAAGAACAAACACTGTTTCCAGAACAATGTAAGAAATTAGCCAGTATACTCATACCTTGTTCAAACCTGTTCAGGTAGTAGATACCTAGAATCTGAGATACATCCGTTTATAACTTAAAATAATTCTCCCCATAGGTCTGATTAAGACAAAAGAACAAGGAGTAAACAGAAAGACGTATTTTAGAATTCTGTTTCACTTCAGTAGACAAGCAGGGAAAACAGACAAGTCTAGAAGGTGTTTCTCTCTCTTGCATGTGGTAATATTAGTTGTTTCTGAATGGCAAAATGTGAACCACCCAATTACAACACTGGTCATCAGTCAAGTGGCTTTGCTTGTTTAGTACAGTTTTCTAAAGCGGAGTTTTCCACGCATGGGTCCATGGACCAGTTACCAGAATCACCTGCAAGCCTTGCTAAAAGTGAATATTCAAGACCCAACTCTCATTTCACTGAATTTGCATCCTCAGAACTGAATTCTTGTCTGAGTTTTTGATAAATACCCTAATGGACCAAAATGTAAAGTCAGAATTAGGAACTACTACAGCATGCTCGTTGCCATGTCCAATAACAGATGAATGAACAAAGAAAATGATGTATATTTGCACAATAGAATACGATTCAGCCATAAAAAAAGAATGAAATCTTGTCATTCACAGCAACATGAATGAAATTGGAGGATGTTGTGTGAAGTAAAACAAGTCAGGAACAGAAAGTTAAACATCACAAGTTTTCACTCATATGTGGGGAGAAAAAGGTGATCTCACAGAAGTAAAAACTAGAACAGGGAATACCAGAAATTGGGAAGAACAGTGGGAAGGGCTGGTAGGGAGAGATTTGTTAAAGGACACAAAATTACAGCTAGACAGGAGGAATAAATTCTAGTGTTCTATATCACCTTAGGATGACCATAGCTAATGATACACTATATTGTTTCAAATAGCTAAATGAGGATATTGAATATTCTCAACAATAGGAATGATAAATGATCTGATTGCTATACATATATGTATCAAAACATCACTATTGTACTCCATAATATATAAGATTATTTTTTAAGTGAAATGCAAATACAACGTATATACTGGGAGAAAATATTTGCAGCTCATATATTCTATTAAAGACCTCTATATAGAATATAAAGAACAAATAAAAATTTTTAAAAGTATAGTCTCCACTTGCTGACATCATAGCTTTTGAGAGACTATTAGAAATATAATAAAAGCATTAAAAGAAAGAAACAACTATTGAGTATAGCTATTTGGTTGTTTTGGTTTGGTCATTTCATAACCGCATTAACTAAGAAATAAGCAGCCATGTACAAAACCTATGGGTAAAGACAATTAGGTAGTACTACTCTTTTGAGAGTGCTTCCCAAGCCATTTCTCGAGTACAAAATATTGATTTGCATCTTAATTATGTGTGCAACATGTTTATGTTATCAAAGTCCATTTACAAGCCAGAGACCTCAAAAAATCATTATCAGAAAAAAAAGAGTCACCTAATGAAAAAGCTCACAAACTGCTAAGGTAAAAAATATATAATAAAATTAATTGCATAGCCATTGATTTCTAACCCTATGAATCACAGAGGATAAGTCTAAGTGCAAATATATATATGAAGTAACTGAGTGATTCTTTTACAAGCCAGATTCTTAAACATGCAGTAGTAGTTCCTAATCCTGACTTTGCATTTTGGTCCATTAGGGTATTTATCAAAAACTCAGACATGAATTCAGTTCTGAGGATGCAGATTCAGTGAGATGAGAGTTGGGTCTTGAATATTCACTTTTAGCAAGGCTTGCAGGTGATTCTGGTAATTGGTCCATGGACTCATGCATGGGAAACTCCACTTTAGAAAACCGTACTAAACAGTTTGTTGAGTGATCGTTCATTCATTTCATTTATTCAGCTAGCTTTCTACATGATTTTTTCCCCATCTATTTTATTTTTACTTATATTTTGGAGTTGTGGGGTACAAATGAGGATCTACTGCATAAGTAAGTTGCATGCAGGTGAAGTTTGGGCTTGTGGCTGTCCCTCTCTCCCCCTGATAGTGGACCTGGTACTCAATGTGTTGCCAGGTGTCCCCCTTCCCTCCCCCAGCAGTGTCCAGCATCAGCTGATACCACCCTTGTGTTCATGTGACCAGTGATCAGGGTTCGTTTATGATTGAGAACATTTGATATTCTGATGACTTTTCTAATGTTATTATAAGAAAATATTATTGTGGTTTTTACTAAGCACAAAATATGCTGACCACATGTGATTAGAAACTTTCCCTTCCTGCATTGGAGAATGCTTAATTCAACTAAATTTAGATTCATTGTGTGAAAAGCATAGAAAGAGAGAAAATATACTCACTAAAGTAAAGGAGATTATCAAAGAAACTGTCAACAATGGGAAACTGATATGTCAAACATTCCAAACATCACTTTTTATTGGACTTTTGAAACACACACACTTGAAAGTTTTCCTGCCTCAGGACCTTTGCCCTCAGAGATGTGAACACGCCGCAGTAAGCCTGACTTCCCCCATATTACTCTCTTGGTTTGTCAGTGTGCTTCATTTCTATCTCAATGAACTATTTGTGACTTTTGCTTTGTGGCAAAACAGAACCTAATCTTACGTTTCATAATGTATTTACTGAGCACATGTATTGTCACATTTCCTGTTTTATCCTGATACCAAGAGTTGCATATTTCCCCTGTGATGTTAAGATCAATATGCTTAGCCGGGCTCGGTGGGTGAGTGGATCGCCTGAGCCCGCAGGTTCAAGATCCACCTGGGCAACTTGGCGAGACCTCATCTCTACAATAAATCAAAAAATTAGCCGGGCATGGTAGCACACGCCTGTAGTTCCAGCTACTTGGAAGGCTGAGGTGGAAGGATCACCAGAGATCAGCAGGTCGAGGCTGCGGTGGCCAGGAGTGGCCACTGCACTCTAGTCTGGGAGACAGAGTGAGACTCCAACTCAAAAAAAAAAAGATCAATATGCTTGAAGAGAGGCCATGCCCTCATCTCTAGTTAAACACACACAAAAAGTGAATTCATGTAGGTCTGTAAACTAAAAATAAAACCTAAGCCCCCCAACTGACTGAAGAGTTGCCCTCAGTGCAAAAGGAAGCCTGAAAAACTAAATTCCAGGCTATTGCAGGAAAGGAGGTAAGATAGGTCTCATTATGCTTCCTCCCTTTTGGAGTTTACCCATGACTAACTAGAATTCATATTAAAATTGAGATCTTAAGACTAACAAGTTAGATGGTAGAAATAGGATATCAAACTCCAACCTGACTCTGGCATAGCATCACATGACAGACAGCAGGCCCTAAAGGAAATACAAAATACATTTCTTTGACATATTTTGAAATGGTCCTGCAAGCCCTCTCTTGAAACTTGCATCTGTAGAGAATCTCCTTCCCTAGGAAAAGACTGCACCTTTTAAGACACCACCTATCCTCCATGAAGCCTGCTACTCAGAGGTTTCATCTACATAACAAGAACCTTGGCTTCCCCATCCCTCTCATCTTAACTCAAGTATTTTTTTCTACTGACTTCAGATTCTTTAGGCAGAGCTTACCTCTTTCAACCAATTAGAAAATCTTTAAATTCACCTCTGACCTGTAAGCCCCTCTACTCTCCAAAATATCGCGTCTTTCCAGGGCCAGACCAATGCATCCAATGCATACCTTACATATACTGATACATGTCCTTGCCTGTAACTTCTGTCTCCCTAAAACACGTAAAACCACGCTGTAATCCAACTACCATGGACACACAATTCTCAGGATCTCATGAGACTCTACCTCAGGTCATAGTTACTCATAATTGGCTCTAAATAAACCTCTTTAAATATTTTACAGAGTTTGAATTTCTATCAGTAGGTCTTTATAAGACCCAAGGAGTCTCCCTCCAATTATTTGTTCTCATTTCCTCCCCTGACCTTCTGAGAGGAACAACTGAAGAGTTCAAGGATTAGGACATCAGTGTTTTTCCTTTCATTCTGCCTCTAGTTATATTGAGAGAGACAACAGAAAAGCACATCTAGAGTGCTTTGAATAAGTCTCTAAAACTTTCTAATGCCTGTCAACCACCCACCCTTCTCACCACCTCCAAAATGAGGACTGTGGGTGAATGTTATATAACCATTTAAAAATGTATTGTGTCAGGTAAAATTAATAGTTCACAGCAGATGTGGAAGGCAAGTATTCCTATAAAACATTTACTCCTCAGAGAGCTATGCCAAGCCAAGACTAAATTCTGGCTTCTGAACACAGGTAAGGACTCTTCCAGGATGGTGGGAGTTATCCACAGGAAGCTACCTGATGCCAGGAGAAGAAACTGGGAGAACGGCAGGTTTCCTAAACAATTTGGATGGGAAGTAAAGAAAAACTGGAAAGGAAACCAAACCACTGCTGAGAAAACAAATGAATATGATCAATCTAAATCAGAAAAACAATCATTGGAGGAGGAAAGGTTATGAAACAAGGTTAAGCTGAGCATCTTGTCTGAGAATCAAGTTTAGTTCAATTTTATTACAAAATTATGACAATACAAAACATTCCAAAGTCTCAACAGAGAAATGTTATAGGGTCTGAAATACAGAATAAAGGTACGGTTCTAAAAACAAGGCTTATTATTTTAATGTATTATTAAGAACATATTAAGTCTGCCTTCTCCCCATTCAATTAGAAAGTCCTCTACAATGACTGTAGTTCCTTAGAGAAAAGTATCTGGCCTTTTATTTCTATACCAACAACACCTAGCATGGTAGATATACCAGCCATACAAAAGCTTCTGCTGAATTGACTGAATAAACAAATTTATACCTGCTTTTCTCCTTTGCTGAAAGTATGTGCAGTAGAATGAATTAATTAACAAACAACATGAAAGTGAGCAAAAAAAAAAAAAAGCATATGGTGAGCCATTTAATCTTGCTAGCAAGATCAGACCTATTTATTTAAATGAATAAAGACAATGGTCTGAGTCATCTACAGATAAGATCAACTGTGCAAGTACCCCAGGAGTTCAAAGAAGAAAAATCTCAGTGGGTGGCATCAGATCTTCCTCTTTCCCACATGACTGCCAAGGTTGTCTTTGCTGACTTCTAACTATCCCTAGCCCTTAATGGATTTATACTAAACATTCTTAAAATTATTTTCACAGTATGGAGCAAACACATCAACATTATAATGACCAGAGGAATTGTGATGAGTTTGGTGGTAACTCGTCTCCTATAAAATCAGCAGCACTTCAAGGGATTCCTGATCAGATTCATTTTCTAAACACACTACTTTTGTCTTGTGTTTAATGTCAAAGTTGCCACAAACTTTCCTGGAAGAAGTTGCAATGAATACTAAATAAAACACAGTCACAGTTTCTTAGTGATACAGGAGGTACCAGCCAAGCACCGAGCTAAATGTGCTTTAATCATGCAGGAAGCTATTTCCTACAAGGAGTGTTCTATTCTAGCTGATCCCAATACATGCTGCATACAGGAAGGTATTGCTGTCTGGCCCAGTTGGGCATAGGACTTAGTACCACCAGCACTATGGATCTATAAAGCCAAGGTGAAGAACCATGTCTTAGTTCAATCGGACTGCTATAACAAAATATCTTAGACTGGGTTACTTATAAGCAACACAAATTTATTTCTCACAATGCTGAGGGCTAGAAGTCCAAGATCAAATCTGCCAGCAGATTCAGTGCCTAGAGCGGGTTGCTTCTCACAACTGGTGCCTTCTCACTGTGTCTTCACATGGTGGAAGGGGCTAGCTAGCTCCCTGGGCTTTCTTTTTTAAGGGCACTCATCCCAATCATAAGGGCTCTTCCTTCATGATCTAATCACATTCCATAGACCTCTCTTTCGAATACCATTATTATACAGGTTAGGATTTCAACATATAAATACTAGGGAATACAAACATCCAAATGGTGGCAAACTGTAGCATATTGCCCTCCATAAATGCTCATCCCTCACGAGGCCCATCTCTCTATTCTGTCCCCAGATCCCTACCTCCACCCCTAAGGAGGAAAAAATCGATAAGGAACAGTTGCAACCTACACATGAAGACCTAGAAAGACACCCTCCCTGCTCAAGGAAGACCTCTCAGAGAGCAAGAGAAAGCTGAACCACTTTCAGTTTTTGAAACTCCAGGTATATCTTAAAATGTTTTTTAAAGTACTAAAAACATCAAACATTTTATTTAACAATTAAAATTGTTTAATCAATGTCTTCTTCTAGTACCATCAGTGTAGCCACTGAAGATAATACCAAAAGTCTGAATATCAGTCCCTTCATGGTTTTGAGGTTGTACTCCGTAGACTTCCTAGAGCTACCATAAATTTGCTTCCATGGACCATGATGATCTTATTTGCCTTTCTGTGTGGTAAAAGGAGAGGCAAGGTAAGTTTATCAGGAAGAAGTGAACTGCTTCCTCCGCCTCTATTTGTGCTCCAGAAGCATTTTGCTAGTCTGTGAATGGCATGCACATCTAGGTGTGTTCTTATTTGGTTTAAAGAATAGGAGAGTTATTCAGTGTTCAACTTCTGCTCCTATCTTCCACTATAGAAATGAAGCTGTTTCATCCCTTTGCCCTCAGACCTAAAAAAAATTAGACTGCAATAGAGTCTATGTCCAACAGTGAGAAACCTATAGCAATATGATAGTTTTGATCTCAAGGTAATAAAATCTTTATAGTAGCCCTCACTGTCTTATAATTTGGCTTACATAAATTCTTCAGTGTCTCAAGTTTCCTTTCACTTCAGCTTTATCTACACTACTCAGCTACAAGTTAAAATGCCCCTGTAGCCGGGCTTGGTGGCTCAGCCTATAATCCTGCACTTTTGGGAGGCTGAGGTGAGTGGATTGCCTGAGCCCGCGGGTTTGAGACCCGCCTGGGCAGCGAGACCTCACCTCTACAATAAATCAAAAAATCAGCTGGGAGTGGTAGCGCATGCCTGTAATTCCGGCTACTCGGAAGGCTGAGGCGGAAGGATCGCCGGAGCCCAGCAGGCGAGGCTGCGGTGACCGGGAGTGGTCACTGCACTCCAGTCTGGGTGACAGAGTGAAACTCCAACTCAAAAAATAAAATAAAATAAAATAAATAAATAAATAAATAAACAAAATGCCCCTGTAAAAGGTGGTCCCAAATGCCATCCCAACTTGGAGAATTAAGGGGAATTTGTAGAGTCATTCAGTAAAGTTCATACTCAGTGTGATGGTGATCACAGCCAACATGTAAGGCATAAATCCAATTAGCATATGGGTACTTGGAGTTCATTCATTTAATATGAAGTGACATTTTGATAACTAAAGAATTGAGCCATTAGCACTCTCTGGTTACAACCTGTCTGACAGATTCTGGGCATGAGCTTCACTAATTGAGTTTTCAAGGACTTAGGTGAGGATTAGTAATGGGGATGCTTTCTGCGCTGTTTCTCTGCAGAAGTGCTTCCGGTGGTCCTTTGGAAATGACTTCCTTTCTGAGAAGTCACTAAGGAAGCACAGTCAACAGTTTAGATGCATAAGAAAATTGTTGAAATTTTTCTTGTCCTTTTCATTAAAAAAAAAATCAACATCATCAATCTTGATCAAAGAAGTTCAATTGCTTAAACCATTTTGAAAGTGCACCAATCAATTTTAAAATGGCATTGATAAAAATCTTTAATTTTAGGTCTTGGTATGGCCACTGCAGTATAAGTTGGGGATGTTAAAGGGGAGTGAGTTTTATTTGGTATTTTGAGAGCTTCAATGAATATTTGCTGAATGAATGAAGTGAACAAAAAACACTAGCAGGAAGAGAAATTATACCCCTTAACTCTGTTGGTGCCCGGGTTGGATGTGCACTCACTCTTGTTTCTGTGATAGAACCCTCATTTAGTACCCTTAATGTTATATCGGAATATCAGGTCAACATGGTTTCTACTCTCCACTCTGCCATTTTTTTCTATCTTTCTACAACTAATAGACTAAAAGCACTATAAAATACAAGATGTCATTAGAACTTGGGCTATAATATTGTCCAAGAATATCAGGCCCAGAAAACCTCAATTCTTAAAGAATTGTCTCTGGATAAAAAATTCCTATTTTCTACCTTAGGTAACTATTTTAAGAATTCACTAACAAATACTTCAGAGGAAAAATATTAAGAAATATACCCTCACTTTTCAAGAGATGTTATCTATGTATTACTTTTAAAAGTTGGATTGAATTATGGTAGCCACTTGTAGTATAACGTTCACTCAGCTGTGCTTCTGACATTTTCTTTGACTGTCCTGCCCGTCATATGGCTATGCTAGCATTCTCTTGATTAACACTATCTTTTGAGTGAATGTCATACTTAAAATGTGTATACATTTTGGGGCACCCCCGATATGTATGTGTCTGCATGTGTGTATGTGTATTTCAGAGTTACTTTACATATATATTATGTAGCTTTCATTCATATATATGTAAAACATAAGGAGCCAGAGTCAGGTGGGACCCAATGCAAAAGGAAAGCACAAGGTGTCTTGTTCAAAAACTACTGAGAATTCCAAGATCACAGTAGCAGAGTGTAAAACCAAAAGCAGGGCTCTTCTGAGACCAGAGCCTATGCACCTGCATGAGTCGTGTATTTGTGGAGCTGTCTCTACCCAGGAGTACTGTAAGTACTCAATAAATGATAGTATTATTAAAGCAAAAGCACTTAATATAAACTCTTAACTTTTAAGACTGTTTTCACAGGGAAAGATGCCTTTTTCCAGCAGGGACACAACAACCCTGAGATTGGAAATACCGTTGGACAACTGCAGGAGAGCCACAGAATGCCTCTTGGCCTACATTTCCTCATATTCAGAGCACAGGTTGACTCAGAGAAGTGGTTCTCTAGAATCCTTGGAGTTCCCTCAAAGATTAAAAAGGGGCAGGGGCAGAGGGGACCACACAAGCCGGTCACTCTAACTTGGAACCAAGAGACTGCTTAATTTTCTTAACCTCATTTGAAAAAAAAACTAGTCATATGAAAGTGAAAACTACTCTATTTGTTGAACTTGTAGTTTTTCCAACTTTAGCTTCTCTTCTCTATTTCTTGTTTTAGCTTCACAACAACCTTGAAAGTAGGAAAGATGTTATCACCTCCATTTGTTAAAGAACATACAAAGCAGGTCAGCATCTAGGTTCATCACTAAGCAAACCCTGCCCTCCCAATCCCACCACTAGTTTCTTTTTTTGAGCTGCCTCCCTCCCTTACAACCTCCAGAAAAAAATTTCCTTCTACAGATTATCCTTTTCTGGATTCTCAAGAAGCCCAGCTCCCTCAAGGTGACGACGATATGAATGTCACCATAGTAAAGGAGGGAGGAAGGTCATAAAAACAGGATGAGCCAGGCTCGGTGGCTCAGCCTGTAATCCCGTGCCTTTGGGAGGCTGAGGTGAGTGGATTGCCTGAGCCTGCAGGTTCGAGACCCGCCTGGGCAGTGAGACCTCATCTCTACAATAAATCAAAAATTAGCTGGGCGTAGTAGCGCGTGCCTGTAGTTCCAGCTACTCGGAAGGCTGAGGCGGAAGGATCACCGGAGCCCAGCAGATAGAGGCTGCGGTGGCCAGGAGAGGCCACTGCACTCCAGTCTGGGTGACAGAATGAGACTCCAACTCAAAACAAAAAAAACAAAAAAAAACAGGATGAGTTGAAGGTCAATTCAATATAATAAGCTATTTTCTTCAGTTTCTTCCAAAATTGTGCCTCATTTACATCTAACATCTCTCCCAAACCCCAAATTCCCTTTCTTCATCCTCCCACCACAGAGGACTCTGGAACCACACCGCTGAGTGTGAATACCCCCTCCACCCTGTTCTCACAGTGTAACCTGGTGCAAGAAACTCTCTGGCCAGTTTTCTCACAGGTTTATAATAAACATTATAAGTGAATGAATATGAATAAAGCATTTGGAACAGTGCATGGAACACAGTGAGTGTTATACAAGAGTTTATTAGATAAATTACACATATTCTTAATTTACCTCTTATCTCATGTGCCCCTTCACTTTCTTTTTTTTTTGAGTTGGAGTCTTACTCTGTTGCCCAGGCTGGAGTGCAGTGGCACGGCATGCTCACAGCCACCGCAGCCTCAACCTTCTTAGCCTTAGGTGATCCTTCCACCTCAGCTTTCCAAGTAGCTGGAACTACAGGCACATAACACCATGTCCAGCTAATTTTTTTGATTTACTGTAGAGATGAGGTTTCACCAAGTTGCTCGGGCTGGTCTCAAAACCCTGGGCTCAGGCAATCCTCTCTCCTCGGCCTCCCAAAGTGCTGGGATTATAGGCTTAAGCCACTATGCCCAGCCACTCCCATCTTTAAACAGTTGACTAAAAGGATTCCACAAGTAGATGGCCGGAATAGGCAACAGAACAAGGGGACATGCAGAGCCTGCCGTCAGTCCCTAAGAACGCGTCTCCCTCACAGCCCTCGCAGCTATGACTTAGTCTGGAAGGACTAGTTATAGAAGCAGCACAGATTTAGTTGTTCCCATTCACTCCAAGTACTAAATACACATGTGTGAGGCAAAACTAAGCCACAGAGGCCTCCCCTAAGAGCCCAGTAGAGGAAGGCTATCCACATACCCGTCCCCCATCGCCCCACAGCCTCCTACTTCTCTCAAAAGCAGGGCCTTGGGCTTGTAATGCCTGGGAGTTCTGATACACTAAAGCAATGGGAAGAGTTTAAGAATCTGTGGAAGCAGAACTGGAGAGAGAGAGGACGCTGTGGGAAGTACAGCAGGCTGCTCCCAGGAGCAGGCTCTCAGCCCGGCTGTTACTCCTTCCCCAACCCCACCGCCATCCCACACAGAGAGAGCACGTTCCCACATACCGGAAGTGGTTGACTCTACTGACTTATGTTGCCAGTGATTCTTGCATCAAGAGTCTCATCCAGGTTTAACTCTGTATTATTTATTCAGTAATATTAATTGAAGTAATTACTACATGCCAGACTATTTTTGGCTCTGTGAATACCCTAGTCCACGCCTTCTTGGAGCTCCTATTTGGGGAATTAAGGGGGCATTAGGCATTCACAGGATTAGCGTCATCAAAGTCATTTGTACTAACAATATCCCAACTTCCTCTGGTGCATAAGGAGCAGAGGGCACTATGGAGAGAGTTCAGATCCATCCTCACTCACACATGAAGTAGGAGGATAACAGTAGGTACACAGCAGGCCAACAAGACAGGTGGGAAAGGGGGAGATGGAACAAAAGGCAAAAGAGGACTCAAGACAAACACCCCCATTTCTGCAACTTAGCACAAAGCCAGGTCTACTCTTCTCACACCACACGATTCTCAGATCAATTTTCTAGGGCTGACATAACAAAGTCCCACAGACTGAGCGGCATAAGCCACAGAAATTTATTTTTTTTCAGTTCAGGAGGCTAGAAGTCCATGATCAAGGTGTTGACAGGACAGGTTTCTTCTTCTTCTTCTTTTTCTTTTTTTTGTTTTTGAGTTGGAGTCTCTGTCACCCAGACTGAAGTGCAGTGGTCGCTGCACTTCAACCTGCTGCCTCAACCTGCTGGGCTCTGGCGATCCTTCCACCTCAGCCTTCCAAGTAGCTGGAATTACAGGCACGCGCTACCACGACTGGCTAATTTTTTATTTATTGTAGAGATGAGGTCTCGCCAAGTTTCCCAGGCGGGTCTCGAACCCGCGGGTTCAGGCAATCCACTCACCTCGGCCTCCCAAAGCACGGGATTACAGGCTGAGCCACTGAGCCCGGCCTTTTTTGTTTTCTTATATTTTGTTTTTTAAGAGATAAGGTCTCACTCTGCTGCCAAGCTGGCATACAGTGATACAATCATAGCTCACTGCAGCCTCAGACTCGTGGGCTCCAGCAATCCTCTCACTTCAGCCTCCCAAGCAGGTGGGACTACAGGCACAAGCCACCACTGCCAGCTAATTTTTTTTTTTTTTTTTGTAGAAACAGGGTCTTGCTATATTTCCCATGTTAATCTCAAAGTTCTGGCCTCAAGCAATCCACCTGCCTCAGCTTCCCAAAGTGTTGAGATAACAGGCATGAGCCACTGCCCACCGAGAAGTTGGTTTCTTCTGAGGGCCTCTTTCTTTGGCTTGTAGAAGACCATCTTCATCCAATGTCTTCATATGATCGTCCCTCTGGGCATGTCTGTGTCTTAATCTCCTCTTCTTATAAGGCGCCTTTCATACTGGATTAGGACCCACCCATATGACCTCATTTTACCTTAATCATCTCTTTAACGACCTTCTCTCCAAACACAATCACATCTGAGGTACTGGGGGATAGATAGGACTTAGTATATGAATTTGATGGGGGAGAGATACAACAAAGCCCATAATAATCCTCTGCTCTCAGGTTCAGAACCAGGAAGACATAATAGTAAGATTCCACCAAGTATTAAATAGATCCAACCAGCTTTTAAGAACTATAAAAAAACTATGCTTCAACTTCTGAATAAACAAATTAAAATTAAACCGTTAAAGCTATCAATAGTCTTTTTCCCTACAACAAGAGTTTTACTGTTTGAATGAAACCTAGCCAAACAGGACCTAACTACCAAACTTGAGCATAGAATTTCTTCCCTTGGAAAAAGTTCAACGTTTTAAAATTCAAAATAAAGATCTTGCCAGTCAACTGGACAGGTTTTAAGCATTTCTTTATTTACAGGTATTACATTGCTTTTATGATTGTGATTTTTTTCAAAAACATTTCCTGGTGAAGGTGCCAGCAGTGGAAGGAGCATAATGATCTTAAATTAGGTTACTCCTGCAGAACGCAGACTGAAGCGTTAACCTATCCTTTCCATCTTCAGATTAAACACTAAATACATAAATATATATATGTATGGTTTGTTTTTTATCTTTATTTTAGATGCATGGGGTACACATGCATGTTCAACATAGACATATTGTGTAGTGGTAGGGATTGGGCCTCAGGTGGCCCATTCCCCAGATAGTGAACACTGTACCCCATAGGTAATTTCTGAACCCTAATCCCCCTCCTCACATCCGCCCTTATTGGTGTCCTTAGTAAACACTATATATTAAGTCATTTGATTCTCCACAGCTGCTCCCATGAGTTAAATACTATTATTATCCCCATTTACAGATGAAGAAATCAAGGCATAGGAATATTGTAACTTGTCCAAGGTCTAACAGCTACTAAATAGAAGAAACAGGATCTGAACGTAGATTATATGGCTCCAGTGTATATAGTACTGCTAACTGGTATTTTATACTGAAAAGCAATCAGCTGTCAGTATATAAACAGTATCTGTTAAAGTTCTTAAAAATGATCTGCTTTAGTAGCTTAAGCACCAATTATGCAATAATTAATTGCACATTTTTCTTAAAGCAAGGTCAGCTTTTCAAGTCAGCAAAATTTTCACCCAAAAAAGAGTTTCTATGATATAGTATATATGAGAACACTATATTATTTAGATTCTATTATAGATAAAAGTCAGAATAATGTTAATTTTAGAACTTTTTAAGCTAAAGATTCCAAAACATACTTAATACAACATAGAGGAAAAAAAGAAGGTTGCTTTATGGTTTTAACTCAATTCATCTCTAGAAAAAGCCATGCTACATCAAATAACCAAAATATTTAAATCAGAGCATTTATCAATGTTTCCATTATTAGAAATGACCTTACCTACCAGTGTTTCCCTAATATGAGAGATGTTGCAAGATCCAGAGTTAGATACTACAAAGATGGGCTATTACATGCTTTCCTAATTTCAATTTTATAGTTGCAAAATAAATGACTTGGTTATTCATAAATGACTTTAGCTATCTCTCACACTGATGCTATGTTTCTAACTGCATAGCGACTTCCAGGAAGCCGGTCGTGATACCCCAAATGGTCATCAAGACTTGGCAGGAGTGGGAAGGGGAGGGGGTGAGCTTCATGACTGATGAGTTGTGATCAGAGCCCATTCTCATTAAGTGCAGCATAATACAGAATCTATTAAAAGATACTCCTGAAATTGCTGCTAAGTAGTAACCTTAACAGAAATAACTGAAAATATATGCTTTGCAAACAGAATTTCTCCAAATAGAACCTTTTTAAATTGGTCCTCGGGGTGTCAGAAGATTTTTTAATTTTGTCTTCATAACTATATTCTTCCACAATTCACTGGCTTTTTGTCTTCAGATGCTAATTTCTTTTTCTGCTAAAGAAGTTAATAGGCACCTCCACTTACAGCAGATGGTTTCTTATAATAAAAAAAAAAAAAAGAAGAAGTTGGAGAGCATCTGGCCAGATATATCAGAACTGGTAGTTCAGACTTTAAATACCTGTTATTCTTGTTCAGATAAAAATAATTTTTAATCCTAGTAATTTAATCTTATGCTCTTCTGAAATCTCAATAAGGTTTTTAGGGAAATAGATATTAAATATAAACAGGTGTCAGAGTGGCATGAATACTGTTTTTCTTTTTCAATATAAGCAACATGCCTTAGTCATAGCAGCTATAAAAATATTCACCTCAATTTATACTTACCACCTTCCATCTTCGCTCCTAGTACTCCTGGTTAACTCCTCTCCATGACTGGGATGTTTATTTTTTAATGGCTCCTGAACAGGCATTTGAGTTCTAGGTGGGAACGTATGGTGTTTTTCCATTTTGGAGTAACTTATCATATCTGGTTGCTTCTCAAAGCATATCTGATTGTTCTGGCTTGAGAGTGGCTCTCTCATTTCGGCTCAAATCAAGGTAGGAACATGACTATAGGCTTGGGTGTAGAATTCCCCTGGGGTGAACCAGTGTTGTCAAACTTGGAATGAAAATCACACATACCTTACTATGGTCCTTGGTGGACACACAGCCACACAGAATGGAAACATGAAAGCCAGTTGAGCTTTCTCCTTCTCAAACTATCACTCGTAATAAACCACCCTTCTGTGATCCACAGATTTCCCCTCCACCCATAGAACCCCTGGGTTACATAAAGGGAGAGCCCTTGGGAGCTTTGTATGGACCTGCAGAAGTTACTCTGGAGTCTTCAGGTACCTTTTAACCCAACCTCTGCCCATGCCTCTGGGGGTGCAACAGTGCCAAGTTTTACTTCAAGGAAAAACACTCCTTATGGAGCATCCTTGAAACCCACACCTCCCCAGGACCACCAAGAGGCTCAAGAACAGTACCATTCCCATTTATGGCAAGCCTGCCATGTGCCAGTCTTCACAATAATCCAACCTACAGAACAGGTCGTTTGCACAGTTTTAACAACATACAAAAAACTACTTCATAAGAAAGTAGTAGTGGGATTTGACTCAGGTCTTCCCAACAGTGTATTTTTCCACCACTCTACATTTCTCACCCCCAAACATAGAAGGAAGGTGAAGAGTCTATAACTCCAGAAATACCAGTCAGAGAAGGTCTTACTTCTGAGCCACCGACACTTCAGGATCCCAAAACTGACACTTTTCTTTTTTTGAGGCAAGGTCTCGCTATGTTGCCCAGATTGGTCTTGAACTCCTGGGCTCAAATGATCCTTCCACATCACTCTCTCAAGCAGCTGGGATTAATGGTATGTGCCATTACACCCAGTCCCAAAATTGAAACATTTTTGATTTTTAAAAATATATTTATATGGCCAGGCGTGGTGGCATGGGTTCATTGCAGCATTGTTCACAACAGCAAGAACCTGGAACCAACCACGCTGTCCATCAAGAGGACTGGATTAAAAAAATGTGGTACATATACACGATGGAATACTGTGCAGCCATAAAAAAGAACAAAATCATGAATTTCGCAGCAACCTGGATGGAGCTAGAGTTTATAATACTGAGTGAACTCTCACAGAAACAAAGATCTGAGTATCACATATTCTCACTCATATAGTGGACCTTGATCATCCAACGCACTACCATAAGAAAATGACTGACAGTGGTGGGAAACCATGGGGGGGGGATGGGACTAATGGCAGTAAACATCTGTCTGGGGACGAGGAGACACCTGTTATCAACAAGGGGGCCTAAATGAAGCATATTTGTATACCTAACCCTTAACTGTACCCCACAATATCAAAATTTAAAAAAAAAGAAAAATCAACAACCACCAAGGGCTCACTGAAAAAGCTCAGTATTTCTTGAGGGTTAAATACACTTTGGCCCATTCATTCCACCTTTGGCCCTTCACAGCAGAGTAAACTCTGCCTCCATAGATACTGAGGTGACATAGAGTTTTAAGCAAAGGAATAACTTGAGCATCACCCATTAACTAAATTTCTCTTGATACTGCATACCATGGACTTGAGGTATACAAGACAACCGGGAGAAGACCTGTCGGAATAACAGCAGCATGAGCCAAGGGAGTGGCAGTAGAAATAGTAAAAGAGGGAGGCACGGAAATACATGAAAAAATAAAAAACAAGATTTTGTGACAGACTAGATGGTGGAAGGGCAGGTAATAGAAATTAGGAAAATAGGTCTAAATAATTTAAATGTATGCCACCACTTCAAAAGGCAATGAAAATAACCCCACCTAAATGCAAATTCAGACCTCAGACAGCCAAAAGCCCTCCCCACAAAAATAATCTTGAACTGCTCAAATTTCTTCTAAAACCCAAGTTCACTTATTTTTAACAATGTAGCTATTTCAAGTTTTACTGTGAATTGGGCTCCTGCTGAATATTAATATCCATGATTTATAAACTACAAATTTATTCTCTGTGCTGCACATAATTATAATCTTGCCATTTCTAGAATTATGCTCCTCTTAGAAGTTTTACATTTGAAAATTATGCTCAGTTAATGCACAAATGGATGAAAGAGGCCATTCTATGCAGTGACAGCCTTTATATCAACTGGGGTGGGGGGAATGTCTTTCTTCAGTTGTGAATTTGCAGAAGAAAATCCCGTGGCATGTGTTGTTCTCTTAATGACAATGGGAAAATCGTGTTTAGGAACACAGCTGTACTTTAGGAATCATGTGAATTTACAGCTTCAACGACCCCTGGCACAGATGGGTTCATGGTTTGGGGGCTTCGGAAACAGCATTAGCCAAACTTGAAGATGAAGCAAAAGAGTGATAGAGGTCTCTCTGGCCCACAAAGCCCAATTTTGCACTTAACCAGATCTGACTCTCTACCACAGTTGTTTGTAAGCAAGTTTCTCGAAATAAGGGGGAAAATTTCAGTAGGAAAAATAGCTCCAAACTTGGTATAATTTCAAGACTCCTCTTTTTACCTTCCTAGTGGTCTTGAACAATCAATTGGCTCTCAAAGTCCAGAGGTGTTCAAAAGTCTCTACATTATCAAATAGTTCAGTATTAGAAACTTTTCAAAATAGTTAAACTTTTCTCTACACCAAGTGAAATAGTTTTCTGCCAATTTGGAACTTGATGGTTCATGCCTCTTGCATGGTCAGAAGTGCACTACTTGTGTGTTTTGATAGAGTATTATGTTTTCTTTTACACATAAGCTGTTTCCGGCCAATGTATACTCACAATCACTCCAACAGTGAGGAGGTACAGCTTTAGAGTCAGTTGATTCTGAGCCACATGTTTGCAATGCCACAATCTTTACTGACATTTGTTATATATTGTCAGCATGACCAATTTCAGATACATTTTGAAAAAGCGAAGTTTGAAGAGCTATATCCAATTTCTATTTTCTCCCATTTATTTCTATTTTTTTGTTAGGACTCTGAACAACTGGCTAGTTTTATATTGTGCATTGTTCAGGTAGACAAAATAGAAGGCAAAGTGAGCTGGAGTTTAAATCCTAAAGTCAGAAAAATTTAAAACGGAATTCTCAAAGTGAAAACAATTAAAAGTTGTCAAAATAAAGGATTCACATATAATCCAAGTGTAATACAAAGGTCCCTTAGGGTCTAGCAACTGGTATGTTTTGTTAACAGATAATCATTAGGCAAGCTCACTGGGTCAACAAATTCTCACTTGACCAATTCCAGACACGACTCCTTCGCCCTTCTCATGTCTAACAGGACCCAGAAGGCAGTGGCGGGGACACAGGGGAAAGGTCTTCCAGATATCTAGCACTGTGGCCCACAGCTCTGTCACTGTGTGGCAGCTGCTATCTGACTTTCAATATTACTACTATCTTAGGATGCAAGTTAGTGTCTTTGACTTATTTAACAGAATGTCTTTAGCTATAAATAAAAACACCAAGTGATCAAAACTTTTCTACAAATACAGAATAAAAAGACCAATGAAGTTAGGCAAGAGCTACAAACAGACAGTACATGAAAGAAAACATATGAACTTACAAAGGCAATTAAAACTATGCTGAGATACCATTTCTTACCTATCAAATCCAAAAGTCTGACAACATACACATACAAAAATCATTTCAAGTGATCTTAAAACACAGAAATTTGACTACCTATTAATAGGTGAAGGACATTCTAAAAATAAAACAAAAAAATCAAAATAAATTTAAACTATTTTTAGTAATCTTATAAATTCAATATTAGCTTTGTTCATCTAAAATTATCAAAGATAGGTAGTTGCACAGTGTGTATATGTAATTACATTAGTGCCATTGGGAAATAAACTTTTCAGAACAAAAGAAAAGGCATTAAAAACAAGAATAAATCCAAATATTATATGAAAATATAAGTATCAACTCATGCTTTATTTTGTCTTTAAAAGGAAATATATATTTCCTAGTTCTGTCCATTGAAAGAAACAATGACCGTTCCAGTAATAATAGTTTGGTCTCAGAACACCAATCCCCACTTGAAGGAATCAGAGTTCATTGAAAAACTGGCTGAATCTAGGACTGGGCAGGGAATGAATGATGGGGATAAACATTATTTTATTCTAAAAATCAAGAAACCTATCGGAGTCCACTGGGGTCATGTCTAAAAGACTCAATGGCAAACTTAAAGAGGTTTTCACTATCCAAAGATGGAACAAACTGAGTAGCAAAATGAATATTAACAGTAACACCATCACAAATATGTTAAATCCATGCATCACAAATATGTTAAAATCCATGAATGCATAATATAGTAGTTCCACCCTCATCCCCAGGGGATACATTCCAAGGCTCCCAGTAGAGGCCTAAAACAGTAGATAGTACGGAATCCTGTATACAATTGCACATACATACTTACGGTAAAGTTTAATTTGTAAATTAGGCACAGAAAGTAGCAATGATAACACATAAAAAAGTAGAACAATGATAACAATATATAGTCATAAAAGTTATATTAATATGCTTCTCTCTTTCTCAGTATCTTATTATACTGAACTCACCCATTTTCGGAATGCAGAGAAAGCAAAATCACAGATAAGGGGGAACTATTGCAATACTGTTTCAAAATGTAAAAAGAGAAAACTTCACTGATTACTTTGGTAGCTGCCAGAAAAATCAAATCATTATTTTGAAAATTGATAAAGAAAAGGAGAGTGGTGGGAATCAACCAGTAATTACCCTGCTCTTCCTATTTGAATTGTGCCTTGGGTTAGCGGATGAGGAAAAGTTTAATCTTTTAGATGGATTGTAGCTCATAAATGAAGACGCAAGATGGAATACCAACATTTTCCAGCCTCTAATGAAAGCAGGATTCAGATGCTGCTCATTGGTGCACTGATACAATTGGGAGATAAGTCTCAGACTGACAACACTTGACCCTACTTTTCACTCTTAACTTCATAAAAAGGAGAAAACCATGCCCCATCGAAGTAGTTTTGTGATCCACATTGAATTATTGGAAAAAAAAAAAAAAACTTGAACCTTATGAAGGGCCTAACTGCCAGTTTACAGAAAACATGTCAAATGACACCATGGGAATGTAATCTAAAAAAATTGAAATGTAGAAAATCCTGCAGGACAAATAAGCAGATATCTTCAACAAATAAATTGCAAGGGAAAAAAAGGTGGAGAAACTTAAAGATTTTAAAAGATGTATAATTATATTTGCATCATGATTTAAGCAATCCAAATGTAAACATAATCCATGAGACAATTTGAACACTGACAGGATAATTGCTGACATTAAAAAAATACTGTCAAATTTTTAAGCATGATAATAGCATTGTGGTTATGAGTTTTGTAAGCCCTTGCCATTTAGTGAAACACATTTATAAATAAAATTATTCATTAGGTGAGTAAATGTCAGGGAAAAAAGTAAATTAGACAAGCTTGATCATGAATTGGTAATTGTTAAAAATGGGTTATGCCACTCACAAGACCATAAAAGTAATTAAATACATCAACAGATGTAAAAACAAAAAACACATTATTATATCATTAGACACTGAAAAAGCTTTGGATAAAATCCAGCACCTCTTCTTGATAAGAACCCTCAAATATCTAGGCATAGGTGAAACATACCTCAAAATAGTAAGAGTCATCTACGAGAAACCCACAGTCAACATACTGCTATTATCAGAGAGAAATTGGAACCATTTCCCGTGAAAACCAGAACAAGACAAGGATTCCCACTCTTACCCCTCCTTTTCAACATAGTTTTGGAAGTCCTAGCTAGAGCACTCAGACAAGAGAAGAGGATCAAGGTATCCAAATAGGAAAAGAGGAAGTCAAGTTATCCCTCTTTGTAGACAACATGATTCTATACCAAGAGACTCTATTGAAAGCCTCCTTGCACTGATAAAGATCTTTGGCAAAGTCTCAGGGTACAAAGCAAATGTGCAAAAAACAGTCACATTTCTATCCAACAATAAACAAATGGAACCCCAAATAAAAATCACAGTCCCATTCACAAAAGCCACACAAAAAATGAAATATCTTGGCATCTTCCGAACCAGAGACATGAAAGACCTTTACAATGAAAACTACAAAACATTGCTCAAATAAATCAAAGATGACACAAACAAATGGAAAAATATTCCATGCTCATGGATTGGAAGAATCAACATTGTTTAAAATGCCTATTCTACCCAAAGCAATCTACAGATTTAACACAGTACCCACTAAATTACCAGCAGCATTCTTCTCAGACCTGGAAACAACAATACAGCAATTTATATGGAAACATAAACGATCATGAATAGCCGAAACAAAAAAACAAAAAACAGAACCGGAGGTGTCACACTCCCAGACTTTAAACTTTATTATAAAGCTACAATAATCAAAATAGCCTGGTATTGGTATAAGAACAGGCATATAGACCAATGGAAAAAGAGAATCCAGAAGCAAAACCTCCTCAACTTCTCAACCCGCTTATCTTGATAAAGCCTCTACCACCAACCACTGGAGAGAAGAGAACCTACTCAGTAAATGGTGCTGGGGAAACTGGCTAACAGGCAGAAGATTAAAACAAGACCCCTACCTATTACCATACACAAAAATCAACTCTAAATGGATCAAAGACCTACATGTAAAACCTAAACTATAAGAACCTTAGAAAACGCAGGAGACACCCTTATGGAAATTGGAACTGGCAACCAATTCCTGATCAAAACCCCAAGTGCCCATACCATAAGAGATAAAATAGACAAGTGGGACCTCATCAAACTGACAAGCTTCTGCAAAGTCAACGAAACCATCAAGCGGGCAGGGAGATAGTCCACAGACTGGAAAAAATATTTGCCAACTGTATATCTGACAAAGACCTAACTTCTAGGATCTACCAGGAACTCAAACATGCCAAAAAGAAAAAAACAAACAGCCCCATTACAAAGTGGGCAAAACATATGAATACACACTCTGAAAAGAAGACATACGAATGCCAACAGATACATGAAAAAATGTATCACTAGTCATCAAAGAAATGCAAATTAAAACCACACTGAGATACCACCTAACTCCAGTCAGGATGGCCATCCTCAATAACTCAAAAAACAACAGATGCTGGAGAGGATGCGGCAAAAAGGGAACACTTCTACACTGTTGGTATGAGTGTAAACTAGTACAACCTCTGTGGAAAGCAATTTGGCAATTCCTAAAAGATCTAAAAATCGACCTTCCATATGGCCCCACAACCCCCCTACTGGGAATATACCTGGAGGAACACAAAGCGCTCTATGAAAAAGATACCCTGCACAGGCATGTTTATTGCAGCATTGTTCACAATAGCAAAAACATGGAATCAACCATGCTGTCCATCAAAAGAGGACTGGATTTTTAAAATGTGGTACATATGCATGATGGAATATTATGCAGTCATAAAAAAGGACAAAATTATGAACTTCCCAGCAACTTGGATGAACTTAGAGTCTATAATACTGAGTGATCTAACACAGAAACAAAGAACTGAGTATCAATGTTCTCACTCATAAGCGGGCCTTGAACAATGATTACAATACTATAAGAAAAGATTGGCAGTAGTGAAAAACTGTGGGGGGGGGTGGGATTAGCAGTAGTGGGAATCTACCAGGGGAGAGGGGACACACCTCATCAACAAGGGTAATGCTTAATGAACACTTGTATACCTAATGCTAAATTGTACCCCACATCTTTAAAATTAAAAAAAATTTTTTTAATAGTTATGGGTATATGGGAATTTATTATATCATTCTTTCTTCTTTTGTGTATGTTTGAAATTTTCTAAAGTTAAAAAAAATTTTGAAAAATAATGCAATATGCAAAAAGTATATACAAAAATGACTAATTAAGCACATGAAACAATGCTCAACATCATTAGTCATCAGGAAAATGGAAATAAAATCCACAATGGGATTCTACTTTACATCTACTAGAATGGCTACAATCAAAAACTCAAAAAATTTCAAGTGTTAGTGAAGATGTGGAAAAACTGAAACACATTTTAGGTGGCATTATAAAATGATGCAGCCACTTTGTAAAACAGTCTGGCAGTTCATCAGATGATTAAACACAGAACCACCACATGACCAGCAATTCCACATTTAGGTAGTATATTCACACACTAACTTGTATACAAATGTTTATGACAGCATTATTCAAAATAGAAAAAAAAAAAAGTGGAAACAGCCCAAATGTGCGTCACTTGATTAAGATAAATAAAATGTGGTAATCCATAGAATGGAATATTATTCCACAATAAAGGAATGGAGTGCTAAACATGCTACAACATGGATGAACCTTGAAAAGATTACGCTAAGTGAAAGAAGCCAGTCATGAATGACCTCAGAGTGAATTATTTCATTTATATGAAATGTCCAGGACAGGCAAATCTATAGAGACAGAAAGTATAGCAGTGGTTACATAGGGCTTGGGAGCCACAGGATATGGGCTTGCTTTCTTAGAGTGATAAAAATGTTCTAAAGTGGCTTGTGGGTATGGTGGTACAATTCTGTGAATATACTAAATACCATGGAGTTAAAACTTTAAGTGGGTAAATTGTACAGTACATGAATTCTATCTCAATAAAGCTGTGATGATGCTGACGATGATGAAATGGTAGCCAAAAATAAGTGTCTTACACAAAAAGAAGTATTTCTTTAAGTAAGAACTTCAGAGGTAGGGTGTTTCTAGGCTTTAGTTTCATGGATCAACAGGAACACTGAAGACCCTAATTCTGTTCTGACATGCTAAGGTAACACTTTTTCTTAAGCTAGGTCCCCTAATAAAATATTTCTGCAACTCTTCGACAACACTAGATACAACTACATCCAGAGGAACAAGAGACAGATTCTTCTCTGAATCTTTTTTTGTTTGCTTGTTTGGGAACAAGGAAACATTTCCCAGCAGACTTCCCTCCTGTTCTCATTGTCCAGAATCTCACATACCATGTCTCAATCCATCGCAGGACAGAAGAAAGGAACTAATCACAGGACAGGAGGAGGGAACCAGTCACAGGACAGGAGCAAGGAGCCAATCTCAGACCAGGAGCCAGGAACCATGGAAACCGGCCCTGGACCAGTGTCCTTCCAATTAAGAGTACTGGAGTACTAGATCCCAGGAACTGCATGAAGTCTCCTCAAGCATAATCTAAAGAAATTTCCAGACCCCTATTACCACATCTACTCTTTCCTAAGAGGCTAACCCTTTCACTATCTTCCTTCTCATACTATACAAGAAAAGGACACCTCTCATCCATGCTGAATCTCTATGCAGTATAATGCACTGCTATGTTAAAATGTCAGGGTCACCAAACAAAAGAGCATTTTGAATATCAGTGTAAATACCAAGAAAGTAAATCACTCAAATAACTCACAACTGATCCTTCTGCAAGTCAGGTAATTGCCAATACTTACTTTTAACCAAATTGAAGACAGGTCTAGTCAAGTTTTCAGATGATCATTAAAAATAATTAATGATAAATCACAATTGATTTTTGGTCTATAACTCAGAAGGAGTTCTAAGAGACTATAAGATATTCATTCCTTTTCCATCTACTTATTATGTGAACAGATTTCACAAAGCTTACATCTAGAGAAATAAAAAATAGGAATAGAATTCATGCTGGATCCTACCTCCTCTGGCAATAAATAACAGGTAGCCTGCATGAACTAGTAGGAAAAAAGATCCCATCCATCTCATTAAGAGATATATGTCCAACAAGTTTTTATCAAAAAATGTTAAAGTATTTATGTTGTTTTGCTCAACTTTGATAACTGAATCCAAAAAAATTACTTAACACTTTGAGCCTAATGTCCACAGGAAACATTACAAATGTTTTGAATTTACATATTTCGTTGCAGAGAAGTATAATAGAGTGATCAATAAAAAACTTTCAAGTATAAATTATATTAAGATAAATTCTGTGGAAACTGCCTCTGAATAGAACATTTAAGGAGAAAAATAAACAATGTATATTTTCTATAGTTAAGGAGGAGTTTGTATATTTTTTATGCATGCTAGTGGGAATCAAATTGCTAGAGTATTCAAATTCTATTGGATACATTTGAGAGGGATGTAATACATTCATGTTTTTTATATGCAAAAAATTACATACATTGTAACTTATGTATCATTCAATTTAAAAATTTTAGATATAGTATTTTAAATGTGTAAAGAGGTACATGACTTTCCAGACTATTTGGGAGTAATATGAGTAAAAATAAGGTAAAAAAAAAATTTTTTAAAAGAACACTGACAAAGCAAAGAGCATTTATCATTGAGCCTGAGGAAGGGCTCACCTTTTCTAAAAGGTACAGCCATGAGAAAGGAGAATGTCTGGGGAGGAAAAATCAGAATTATTTGAGGAAAAAGAGAAGGCAAAAGAGGAATGAACATATCTTAGGAAGCCAGAGTACCTATCCATCCACCCTAGAGCTACATGCCCTGAGGCAGATGCCAAGGTCTGGACTTCCTTGCTGTCACCCTCCAACTCTGAGATTCCTAGAATCTGTCTCTCTCTAGCTGACAACAGGTGGGACCCACCATAGTGGGGCTAGGAAAGCTAGTGATAAAAAAGCTTTTTATTGAGAAAAAGGTTTTTTATTGAAAGCTAGTTTATTGCCCAGGTTTCTTGAGAATCTGAATCCCAATTAATAAATTTCTTTCTGTTCCTCCCCCCAACCCCCTGCACCCTGCCCAGCCCCCTTCTTCCCAGGTACAAAATGGCTCTGAGAGGCTTGATGTTGGGACTTAACATATAGTCCAAAACTCACTAAAGTCATTGCTATCCTTGGGCATCTCAGTTTTGCTACAGAGTCTACAGGCTTCCGGCCTGTCCAGCATGGAAGCTACAGGCCACATGCGGCTATTTAAATTTAATTTTAAAATAAATAAAATTTACAGTCCAGATCCTTTTTCACACTAGCCACAGTTCTAATGCTTGGTAACTATATGTGGTGAGTGGAAGCATCACAGAAAGTTAGACTGGAAGGTGCTGGTCTAGATTTCCACCAGGCAAGTGTGCTCACTTGTGGGATTTTCCTCTCAGGGAACCTGCTGTCGCCCCCTACAACCTAGCTTTCCTTATGCAGCCCCATACCACTACCATCCTCAGAGTCCTTAAGACATGACCTCAGATGTCTGAACTACAACTTTTCAGGGTTGAAGTTCTTTTCCATGGGAATCCCAAACAAATCAAGGTATGTAGCTAAACAGTAGTCTAACATTGACTTAAGTTTTCAGTGATGCATAGGCTGTGTTTCTCCAGCACAGGAAAGTGGACAGATCTTAGGGGGAGATATCCCACCTCTAGCTGCCTGAATAGCCCAATTTCAGATCTGACCCAGGAGAGATCCTGTAACAGATTTAAAAAGTAATGTAGCTATGAAGAGCCTAAGTGAGAAAAAAAAAGTCTTGCCTCACAAATTGAAGATTAGAAGTGAAAATAAACACTCTATAACTATGAAGGAATTTCAGGTGGTAAAGTATATGTAAGCCCAAAATTAATGCATCCTAATATACACCTATAGAATACTTACATGTATCTGCTTGTACAACAGACGCACTCAGTTTAAACTATGTATCCACAGTAAAAGCAGAACTGATCATAGAAATATTTCACACAGTGTTTCCCAAAGCAGATATATACCAGCTGTTCATATGAACAAACTCAGGTCAGTGAATGTATCTTATTACGACAAAACCTATTCCACTTAGAAAATGATATGACTTTTTATTGAACTCCTACCTATGATAGAAAAAATTATTATAAATCTACATAATTACAAAGAAACAGGAGTAAAAATACTTGGCCAAAGTGCTTTCCTATACATTGAGCACTTTCTCCTGAACAACTGAGCACACCAGCCTCTTCTCTAAACTACACTGCTGAATGCTGCAATTATACCTCTTCTGCCTGCCCAAGGTAGTACAGACAACCCCAGGAGAATAAATCAATCAGGCCCTTGGAGACATGGACACTGTGGTATCTATCTTGGCTCTTCACAAGCCTGTTGTTGTTAGTTCCTGTTTCTTACCTGTGTTCCAAACAGGTGAGTTTGCCAGAGGGTTGAGTTACTGAAAGGTGAGATGTCATTCAATTTGTATGGTGTAAGTTGTCCATAACATCACACCTATTAAAGCTTGAGCCCACTAAGAGATACAGAAGATATCAATTTTCAAGACAGAACTAATGACAAAATAGTTTTCCACCAAAGTCAAAAAAAAAATTATCCTGAACAGTAAGGAGACTATTGTAAATATTGAAAGTGAAGGCTCTTGATTCCAACTTCTCATTTGTTTCCTTGTTTTACTTATTACACCATCACCTCAGGGTAAAATTTGAGGTGTTAGTACAGAGAGATGTGGAGGAGAAAAAATAAAGAAGAAATACTGAGTTTAGAGAACACATCTAGAAGCAAAAACGTAAGTCAACCTCTACACCTGCACTCAAGCCACTTCTGACATCTACATGCAAAAAAAAAAAATCCTTAAGATGAGATAAAACAACTAAGCCACATTTTTCCAAGAAATGCAGAGCTGGGTCTGAAACTATTTAAAGCCAAGTTATGTCAGTGGCCCCCAAAGTTCTTTTCAAAAAGATCCACTTAACACACATTTCTGTTTCTCTGCTCTCTGACACCAAAGTCTCCATGCAATTCTCTTACATAAATGCTCAAAAACATTTTAGACTTGCACTGATAGAAACTGCATGATTCAAAATGGCCTAGGCAACTTGGCGAGAATTCGTCTTTACAATAAATAAAAAATTAGCCAGGCGTAGTATTATGCACCTATGGTTCTGGCTACTAGGAAGGTTGAGGCAGAAGGATCGCTGGAACCCAGCAGGTGGATGCTGGGGTGGCCATGAGCATGCCACTGCACTCCAGCCAGGGTGACAGAGTGAGACTTCAACTCAAAAAAAAAAAAAAAACTGCATGAGCCCTTTCATGCAGGTTATCCTCAGGACCCTATTGTATCTTGCCCAATCCCTACCTACCACCTTTTGCCTTAAGTACCAAAACCTATTCAGTTTCTATTTTCTTTGCATCTTAGTGGTACCTATAATCCCTGAGCCATAAGAACTCTCTTCAACTATAGAAAATCCATGTTGAGAAATATCAGCACTAGCATGAGATGCAACTTACCTCACATCCAAACACTGAGTCATTATCTTCTAAAGATTAATAAGCTAAATCTTGATTTTCTTTCCCTAAAAAGTTGCCTTTGAGGGTCTCAGTGAATAGAATCAAGTAAATTAAACATCCTAAAGAAGGTTTCCTTTATCTTGGGAAAGAAAAGCTTAACTTAAAATCACTACAAGGTATTAATTAAAGATAGGAAAATGATCAAACTTCTTAACTTCTAATATCACAAAACTCCTTCCATACTTTCAGGAGTCAAAGGAGAAAGGACACTGAAACTCCAAAAAGGTTAGAAATGAAAGTCCTTTCACATAATAGTCTAAAGCTTCTAAACACCTCAAGTGCCATGGATTAACTGACTCTGCTCTTGTTCTTCACAGAGGAACAATTACTGTGTCATGGAAGCTGTACATCAAGTCACCAGTTACTTCAGAGGACTGGAAAAAATGTTTGGCCCTGTACAGTTTGAGCTCTACCTTCCTAGTCAACACAATTTCAGTCTCCATTACAGACTGTTTTTTCTCTCTACTAGTCGTTTGTCAAAGGAAAATAAATGAAACAAAGTACCTGAGAAATGTTCCCAAAAAGCATTTAAGAAAACAATAAAATATCCATTTCAAAATGTATTAACATCTAACCTACCACCATTTACTTCACTAAACTCCCCCTCAAATTATCAAAAGGACGTCAATGTGCTAATTCATCAAGTATGTCCATTTTCTGCTGACTATTACTTTCAAACAAGTGGAGGTTTATTGTAGAGTGAAATGTGCTCCACTAACTTTCCTTCTCAACTTCAAGTAAAAGCAATGAACATGGATGTTCATATAGAGGTACAATGGCTGGAGGCAGGACTTACATGAACTGTGATCAGGTGGACACAAGGTACAAGATTCCATACATAGAGCTGGGCAGAGACATTCTACAGAAGAGCTAGAGATATAAAATCCTAAGGGCAAGGTCAGGGACCAAGGGGGGAGTTAAGAGATAGGAAACCGGGTTCCAATGATGTTTTCTCCAGCAATGTTGACCAGGCCACTCAAGCAGATGGCAGCTCTCCCTTAAGACTTAGAATTAACAAGTCACACTGCCAGTAAAAGTCTATGCTTGCAGGGAACATCTGCTCCTTTCTCTTTGGCCAGCATACTTTCACTGTGAGAACTGCCCTCCTCTGTGTGGTGGTGCAGCAACCATAAGACTTCTTCTTCTCCACTGAAGATATAAGATTATCCCCCAGGGTATGATCCTTAACTCAAGCCAGAACAATCCAAATTTTTCCTATAACTTTTGCTGGAGTTGCCATCCCAAAAAGGGACTCTCTTTTATCTGGGAATATGAGCTATCTGAACCATATAAAACAACCCTGCCATTACAAAAAGCTGCCTGATAAGGATGCCAACCCAGAATAAATGTAGATGAGAGAGATGACATAAAAAATGACACGCTTTTTACTCTTTTTAATAACTGTCTATTTGTAAGTGACAGTTACAAGAGAGATGACACACACTTTTTACTCTTTTTAATAACTGTCTATTTGTAAGTGAAACTACTCAGACACAGAAAAACAAATACCACATGCTGTCATTTATAAGTGAGAGCTAAATAACGTGTACACACTGATGAAGAGCGTGGAATGATAAACAACAGAGACCCAGGGGGTGGGGAAGAGAAAGGCGAATAATAAGAAATTACTTAATGGGTACAATGTACATTATTTGGGCGATGCATACTGTAAAAACTCTGACTGCACCACCATGCAATATATCCATGTAACAAAATTATACCTGTGCCTAATACATTTATTTAAAGTTTTTAAAAAATAACTTATCCATAATACCAAAAAATGAAATTTGTGGTTTTAGAGATACAATCTCCCTTACTAAGTATCCTTGTCCTTAATAAGTTTGCATAAAAATACCTCACAGGAATATACACACCTTGATGCTCACAGTATTTATTGTATTATAGTTTATATTTACCTCCTGACTAGTATTATTGAGAATTTTTTCCCCTAATCATAAGTGAACAGAATAAGAAACATAAAAGACACTTACTTTTCTTCAACAGCTTAATTGATTCCACTGAAGTGGCAGCCAAAGCAGCCTTTTAACATGAGTTTCTTTTCTTTTCATATGCACTTGAGTTATCTCATTCCTATAAAATCTTTCTCTCTTCTCCTTGTAAGTCCTCAGGCTCTTAAGAATCTTTTCTGGCAGTTCATGTTTTTCAAGAGGTCTTACTATTCCTTAAGGCATCTGACCACACTTGATCTTTCTTTTTAAAAACACATTTTAGATGTAGGAATTGATTAATCTGATAAAATTCTAGAGACAAACAATAATATAGTTCTGTTGACAACCATGAGAGAAAAACTATACTTTTTAACATCTGGTGTAGTATATATATATATAATCAGGCTTTCATTTTAATAAGAAATTTGAATACAACAAAACGTACTTTATCCTAATACTACCTGAAACCTAATTTAATCTTTGCAAATTGTGAAGGAGAAATGAGAAATGCTGAGTAGATTAAAAAGGAAGGAAAAAGATTACACCACACCTGGGGGGGCATCATTATGAACATCAATATTAAAGAAGTGGATCAATGCCTACTAATAGGGAGTACCACTTGATGCCATGCTAGATGAACCTGTTTTTGCTGAACTAGTAATGAACTCAATGGTATTGACTCACCTTAGAATGTCTGCAAACTGACCTCTCTTTATCAAGGTGATGACCACTGGCACGGAGTCACAGACACCCTCTCCACAGTTCTACAGAGCAACTATCTAGACATTATGAAAATGTGAAGGAGAAGGAATGCAGCAGAGGACAGCACTAAGACATTACATCTCCAAAAATGTACGCTAATCAGTCTGCACTGATAGAGTCTGACTCCAAGAGTAAATGATTTCCATTTCAAAGAGGCCCCACTGCCTACAGAATGTAATTGGAAGGCCTTATTTCAGGCCCTATGTGATCTGGAGTCTAAAAATCCCCTCTTAGTGTTTCAACCCACCACTTCTCTCACTTCAGTCAATCTGGACTCCCTCTGCCACTTACTCTTTTCCTTATGCTGATCCTCTACCTTAAGAGCCTTTCTCTCATCTCTCCCAACTCTAAACTGCCCCATTTTTCAAGGCCAAGATCAAAAGTAATTTCCTCCTGAATAACAGTGTTCTCAAGAGCTAACATGTATTCACTATATCCCAAGTACTTTCATGTATTATCTCATTGATCTTTGCAGCAACTCTGTAATATAGGCACAATCATCATCTCCATTTTTAAAATGAGGTAAGTAACTTGCCAGGGTCAAACAGCAGTGATGAGCTCAGACTTAAGCCCCAGAATCCGGAGCTGCACCCTCAACCATGTTGCTGTACTTCTATTTACTGACACATCCCAAAGTGCTTTGGACTGAGTTCATTATCTGATCCTACGGTATTGGTTTGACTGCTTTTGGCCACAGTAACTTAAAATCCAATTTATATTGGCTTAAACAATGAAGGAATTTCTTACCTCATATACTAGTTCCCCAGGAAGGTCAGTTCCTCTGCTGGTTAAGTCAGCAGATCAACAAACTCCTCAAGGAATCATACTCTTCCAGCTTTCTCCTCCACCAACCTCTGTGTTGGCTAAGTACTCTAATGGTTGCAAAATGGCTGCAGGACTTCCAGAGATCACTTTTTCATGTATCAATGTTTAAAGACACAAGTTTCAAAATCTCCCATTAATGCAGAATTCTTCTTTCCGACTTCTAAGAATTCCTTTTTGTGAGGGGATATCAATGCATAACTCCAGGCCCTTCTTCTCCCAGGAAGGTAGAATGATTTAGCTAACAAGAACAACTAGTACAAAGAGCAACTGGGCATGCTTAGCTCAGCTCGGACATCCCTCTTCTTCTAGGGAGCAAACCTGCCAACCAAGAGCATAAGCTTTCCAGTTTCTCCAAAGAGTAAGTCTTGCCTACACAGCCCTTCTACAGGGAAAAGCTGCCTTGGCAAGCGTCTGTCTGGGAACACCCAAGTCTGCCCAATTCTGGGGGTTCAAAATCAGCAAACCACTTGGCTAAGCGAACTAAAGCTATATCTCCTCCAACTTCGTTTTGTTGGTTAAAAAATAAAAGGGTGATATTTTGACTTATATTTGTATTCTTTGCTTTATTTCTCAACTTGTTCAGAATTAAGGGAAAAGATGTATTATTTATTTAGCAGATTCTCATGCATATCTCATTGGCCACAAGTAGGTCACATACTCACTCCTAAACCAGTCCCTGGCAGGGGATACAAACTTCCGGATTAGCTCACAGTAAGGATTTATACAACCAGGAAGGGGTGGGAAACTGGAAAAAAAAAAAACCTGGACTCCTCCAACAGAGAAAAAAAGGAGACTATAGGCCAGGCAGCATGTTCCTGGGTACAATTCATATCTTATTAATCTTGGTATTCTCCATAGATCCAGTCACAAGGTCTAGTACCTGGAAGTTGATCAGTAAATGTCTTCAGAATCACTGGATCATTACTCCTACACATACCGATAGCATATATGAGGAAAGATTTCTTCTTAGCCACTAATTTCAGGTTCCTTTCTGTTCCTGACTTCTCTCATCCCTTGGACCAAGTTTCTTCTAGATTATAGGGAAACTCAATATGGTAAGAGCACCAAAGAATATGTCTATTTGAGTTAATAATTCTCTCCTGCTCACTAGTATCATCTCAAGAATGTAAAGTATGAGGAACAATGAATCTGCCTCCAATGCAAAATGCTCCCCTCCCTGACTCATCCAATTTCCCTTTGGAGTAAAGAAATGACATAAATTTAATAAGTAACCAATCTTAGGAGCTGTCAGGAAGGAACTCACAGGTCATGGACCGAACTCAAGAGCCTCCTTGGTAGTAACAATAAACTGTTTCTTACTATGAAAGGAAAGGTTCCTTTCCTTCTTCCTTTCATTTAGCTCATAAACTCTGGGGGCCTAAGAAATTATTGCTAAACTCACTTAGCGGGGACACCAGAAACTACACACTTATTTTATGTAAAACTGCTCAGCTACTTTTGTAAATAATATTTTGTGCCAATTTTATATTTAAGTGTCTCTTCTTGTCACAGAAACAAAATGCCAACTATACAAAATTTTCAAAGCCAACTTTTCTTTAGATACTTGTAATTCAAATTCCAAGAAAACATAAGCTGGCTTAACTCAATTGTCATTTGATATTTATATGTTATTTTTCTCTTTGTAAGCAAAAAAACTTTACAAAGTAATTAAACTGTAACATGATAGCACCATAAGATGTCATAAATGAATGACAGTTCTACAGGATATATATACATATATATGCATATATAAACATGTACCACGTATAAAACAAACATATATGCATGTATTTTGTAGTTACAAACACAGGAATAGAAGAAAACAAAATGAGGTACTAGGTTGTAAGACAATTTGGTGCAAAATGACACAAACTTTTTTTAAGTGGTAGGGCAAATGCATTGTCTGACCAGAAAATTGAGATATATGATCACACATAGCATGGTTTGAACAAATTAATATGACTGCCAAACTCAACTTCATCTTCTAAATTCAAAACAAAACATAAGAAATGTTTGTTAACTTAAAACATCTGTTCCTCCCACAAGAATATGAATAAGAATAAAAATGCATATGGATTATTCACCAATAAAAGTATAAAATCTCTTGTATTATTCCTCTCACATAATTATTCTAAGACTATATAAATTCCCAAACAGGAAACCACTACATCCATTATGATAAACAATTTATAAAAACCTCCGAGGCACCAAAAGCCCAGTTCTCACTACCTGGCACCCCAGGGTACAAAGTTGCTCCTCTTGAAGAAATGCATGGGGGGAACCCCTTCATTGTACACTCCGGAGTCAGGAGGCTTTTCTCATCCCCTCTAAGGGTTTCCCTCCTTTGGCAGAAACACACAAATCTAACCTTCCATCCACATGTGAGAACCCAAATTAGAAGAGCCCCTGGAAGCCATCTAGACCAAGTCACCACTATGTCACTCCTTTTTCTATTTGTCTAGTCTCAACTTTAATACATGTAGTTAAAGGAAGCTCACTATTTCTCTAAATCTGTGCCAACACCTAGCACCGTAATGATGTGTTACATAAATAAAGTTTTTTACCACATAGTAAGCACATTTAATAAACAATGGCACCCTCATTTAAAAGCATATTACTCAGCACTTAAAAATAAGTGAAGAAAGACAAGAGGCATTTTGAAATGATGAGTTAGTATTAAACTATAACTACAAACAGTGATATCCTACAAAATACAATAAAAAGGTATTAAGAAACGACCCAATACCCTTAAGGCAAATAAAGAAATTAAGGAATGGCTGACAGCATTGCTTGTCCACTGAGTCCATCCTCAGGATACCAAGTGTTCTCCCCAGTGCAGAGAAGCTCGGGATATTTCAACAGCAGCCACTGCCAAGACTCACTGAGTATTTGTGGGGAATCTGAGCATCTCATAGGGAAAGCTGCCATTATCTTCATTTCTCTTCTCCATAAAATCTCTTGAGCATGTTGATGAATACCACAACAAATACAATTTGGACACATTTTCATTTCTACAGGGCTATTTATTTTGTTATGGTCTCAAATGTAAAAAAGGAACACTATAGCACACCAATTTTTTAAAAATAACACTGAAGAGCTCTAGTGGTTTTCCTTAATCTTCCTTAACCCAAATAAACAAAGCCTACAGATTAGATCAAAGGCTCTCAACTTTTTTTCTGCCACAGTATAAATAATGGATAACACTCCCATGAGTACACCAGATTTTGACAAAACACCAAAAAACTTTTTTGTAAAATTTTAAATGACATATCATATAAAATTGAATACAAGTGATGACTCTGCTGTAACTCTACCCCTTTTCTATTATTCAAGAAAATATATTGAGCAATATGGGGAAATTAGTGTTATGCTAGAGACGATCTTAAAATTGCTTAGATTCTATAAACAAATAACAACCTCAGATACTCCAACAAATTTCTTTTCACCTTTTTTCACAACTGCTAAAAGCACTACAGTAAGTTTTCCCCCATACTAAGAACCATCCATGAAGCTATATTTCAAGCTTAAGTGCTAGGACATTAAGCATTTTAAAGCTCTGAAGATGCACTGTCCAATACAGTAGCCACCAGTCATGTGTGGCTATTGAAATGTAAACTTTGATTGAAATTAAATATAATTGAAAATTTAGTTCCTCAGTGTCACTAGCCACATTTCAAGCACTCAGTAACTTCACGTGGTTCACAGCTACCATATTGGACACAGATAGAAAACATTTGAGAATTCTACAGAAACAGGAAGTTTTACTGGACACACTACACTGAGGAATCTTGGAGAGTATCTAACTCTTTCATTTTACAAATTTAGAAACTGCAACTTCATTTCATTCCAGGGACTTACTCCATGTGTCCACCTAGCAAGGAAAGAGCCAGGAACTGAACCAAGACACCCTGGTCTCTATCACATGTCTCCACTGACAACTTGTTGCCACTCAGGTGATATGAGCCCCTGCTCCTTGCAGGCACAGGTCTGGGTTCTGTCTCAAGCATGTTCTCAGGAAAGTATCACATCAACCCTGCAAGGAATGTAATGCCAATGTACAGATGATGGAATTGAGATCCAGCTGTAAGAAGGATCCTGAAGCCACACAGCAGGTTTGTAGTAGTACCAAGATTCAAACTCCAAAGCCTGGATCTTTCTGCTGTGTTATATTATACATAGGCAACACTACATATTTTTTATTATCTTTAAAAAACTTCCAAATTTGCAAAAAGTTAGTGCCTCATGATTCACTGTCAGCATTTGTCAGCATAAGTATCCCAAGTAGGACAACCTCAACATGTAACACTTTTGATCTAGAGAAGAGTCGTTTGTCCACCCTTGACAGTTGTAATTGCTTCTAACAACTGTCCTAGCAGCTGGCCTTTACTAAGCTTTGTGGGTCACAGCACTGGGCTCAATGCTTCATGATTATCTCCTTTCATCTTCACAACAATCCTGAGAAGTAAAAAGCTCATCTCCATCTCACTGACAGAAAAACCAAAGTAAAAAGTCAAACCATCCATCCCAGGAAGAACTTTCAAAAGGAGAAGTATTTGCTTGTGGTAATGCAAAAGGAAAGTTAATTCATTTTTTATTAGGGAAAAAAAGAGAAGTTATATGAAAACTTTGAAATAAAAAATTTATTTTCCTTCTCACACTGGATGCCCCTGTCACAGTTAAACATATTACCTAGTTAGCTTCCCTCTGATGGATTCCTGATTTAACACAGTCACACTGTCTTCCACAAGGGCTAACTTTAGAGGAAGTCTTGTGAGCCCAGGGGTGCATGGGTATTATGGGGTAAGAGACACACTCAAAAATGATGAGTCAGTGTTTTTCAAAGTATTTTTAGTCCCTTGTGGTAATTTCTGATCTGAGGAATGGAAAGAAGAGAAAGTTAGGGAAGACCGTTAAAGACAGAAGGAAGAGAGTGGAAGTCAATATACAACCGAGAGGAGGAAACACATAGCCCAAGACCAGATCACATCAGATGTCACTGCAAGTCCAAGAGCTGCCAAACATGGCAGGCACAATGCAGGTACATATACATGTGTGTGTGTGTGTGTGTGTGTGTGTGTGTGTGTGTGTGTGTGTGTGTGTGTGTACACACACATGCATATATTCACACATATACACATGCAATATATTGCATATTTTATATTCTCTAAGATGAAGCAATCCTCTAAACGTGTCATGCATCACGTGGTGAATCTAGTGCACACTAGTGCAGGACAGCCTCAGTTAAATGGGAAGGGGTTAGCCAGGGACAGCTAGTTTCTGCAGGAGGTCAGGGACAGAGACTGGCAGAGACAACTGCATGACAGGTGTGGTGGGGCAGCGGGGGCGGGGGTGAGCATACAGAACCGAAGGTGGTGAAATAAGCCGGTTATGTTAAGGGACAAGTGGACTGGCTACTGTAAGAAACAGAATCCTTGATGATGTGACTTGAGAATCAGAACCAGATTTGAATCCCCTTCTCCTCTAGCACTTGCTAAGTAACTTAGCACAAACTTTCAGAGTCTCAACTTCCTTATCTGTAAAGTAAAGACAATATCTATTTCCTGAGATTGTTGAGAATATTAAATACATAGTAGGTGCTTAATAACAGCCCCTTCCTCTTGTTTTTCTTGGTTTATAAAGAGGAATTTTGTTATGGCAGAATAGCACATGCCAGAGATTCCTCCTGGGGTGTCTAGCCTACAATACCTTCCTTACTCTACAAAAAGACCCTAGGGGGAAGCTATATTTGTCCCATTTCACATAGGGGCACATAACTTCCCTGGGTCACAGAGCTGGTTGCAGAGAAGAAAGAATCAAAACCAGGTCTGCCAGTCTACCAGAGCCATGAGTGTTCCACTGTATTTGGTAGCTTCCTAAGCAATAAGCAATGAGATTGAAAAGGTATCAGTGAGAGGAACTCTTACAAGACAGATCGAGAATTATCACTAAACTAGCAGCAAGTGCCTAAATCCATGTTCTCATTGGCCTAATATGTTTTATGGATTCTAGAGAAATCAAATCTGATGCTTTGCCATTTTCAACCAGACTAAACTTCTACTTTGGTTACTCACCTGAGAAATGAACAAACTTCAAGAACTTCACATCCCTGTCCCAGTGTCCTCATCTATAAAATGGGGAGTTTGGACTAGGAGATATCTGAAGTTACTTTCTACCTCTAACATGGTGAATGTGTGGGTAAAATTATAAGGTTTGGGGCAGGGACACCAAACCACTCTTCTCAGAACCAACTTTTAAGTGTAAAGACTCTTACAGTAGAAACCCTGTCACCTAAAGAGTAGTTTAATTAGGGAATCCTTGTATAGTGTAAAAATGTTCTTAAACTCTTGGTTTTAATTCAAAATACATAAACACACATTCATTCTCCAATTTCACTGATGTAGATGCCTTTAACACGAGGTCATGTGGAAAGAGAACAATGAACTATGTCCACAATACATCCTCACTGTGCATATTTCATATTTCAGTGTCCTTAAAATCGAAAGAGAATTTAAAATGGTTACAAATAAACCTGAATGCAGAATCTCTCTAGATTTTTAAGTTTTTCCCAAACCTCCTATAGCTGTTTCTCCCACACTTAATTTTGACAGCAATTTTTTTTTTTTTTTAGTGACTCACCTCTATGGAGTCTTTTTAATGTATTCAACATAGTTTCCCTAGAAACAAGAACACTTTCTTTTCACATTGCCATTTTAGCAGTTTAATTAAACAATATGTCAGATTTTATCATCCCTCTTCTCTAGCACTTCCAATGGCTTACCCGCCTTCCTGACAGGACAAGCTAAAGTCTGTACAAAGCTCGACATGCTCTGTTCCCTGCCCACCTCTCTGACCTGTCCCCTGCAATCTTTCCTTGGTCATGTACTCCAGCTACTCTGACCTCCATACTCTTCTTCAAATGACCATGGGAGCCCCTGCTTCAGACTTTACACATGTTCACCCTCCCTGGAATTCTCTTTCCCTGGATATCTGTAGTACCAGCTCTTATAACTATCTCTTTTAATCTTTTCTTTGTTCAAATGTCTCCTTCTCCATGAAGCCTTCCCTATTACCCCATTTAAAGTAGCCACCTCATCATCTATCCCCCCACTCCCAAGTTATCTTTCCCCAAAGCCCACCTGTCTGATAGTCTACATATTTCACTTATTAGAATTCAAGCTCCACAAGGGCAGGGATTTTTACCTGTTGGTTCACTGGTGTATTCCAGTGCCTAGAATAGTAGGTCTGTGGTTCTCACTCATAAATACTTGTTTCATAATCATCTTTATTATTACAATAAATGTATTGTTTCCCAGACTATAATAACCACCATCTCAGGCTTGAAGAGGTTTTAAAACAAATGGAGCAGAGTCTTGATAAGCAAAGAAGTCACCTGGAGGGGTCAGGAAGATGCTGGTGAGAGACAATTCAGCCCACTAGCCTGGAAGAGTCTGGAGCCCCGGGACCAGCAGGGCATGGTAAATAGAAGAGAAATCATTCGTCAAATGCCAAGTTGGCTAGACAGTCACTCCTTTTAACTTGATCAGTTGACCTCTCCAATTACTTGATGCTTTCACATTTAAATATACAATAACATATAGCAAAGTTAAATATAGAAGACCATCAGCTAGTCGCTTCTTCAGATACAGGCAAAACAACAGAAGGAAGTTAGGCTGTCTTGTTCTGATCCAACCCTTAATGGGCATTACCTTTAGCAAATCTCATCATCTCTCTCTCATTCTTGGTTAGCCAATAAAAAGCATAAAAAATAATATGTGGTCTGCCTATTTCATTAGCCTATTATAAGTATCAGATGGATCAATAGTTATGAAAACACATTGAAAAACTGTGAAGCACTCCATATAATACACAGTTCTCTTTGTGGATACTGACATATCTATATTATCTACCATAGCTCCCAAAAGTGATGATGTAGTTTAGAGCACTCTGATTTTAAAATAATTCCTAAAATATATTAAAGAACAAACAAGAAGAAAAGTCTGTTTTTAAGGGCATGGGATGAGAAATAGAAGGAAAATGGCTTTTTTTCCTGAATCTTTAATAGAAAAATATAAAGAAGAAAAAAATAAATCTCCAGAGCAGTAAATATAGTATATAAAGTCAGATTCAAGAGTATTGCTGTGAATAGCTACAATTTTCTAGACTCTTTGATACTTCAGATATTCCTCATTTATTTCAACACCAAAAGAATAATCCAAGATGACTTATTAATATCACACATATCGACAGCAGGTTGCGATGTGAATGAACAAACTCTAACTATCTCAGTTCTGTTTTATTATAGCATTTATGAAACTAAAATAAAAAGTGGTGAAGAATGACTTGTCACACTATTTATTAGAGTTGATGGAGTGTAGACAGTCTTTTCAATAAGGATTTAACACACTGTTATGCACCATAGTGCATTATTAATGAAAAGAAATGCATGAGACTTACATCAGCTTTTCCCCCAGTCATTCTGACATTAAATTCAAAATCAATTTTACCATACATGTCAAAGTTTCAGAGATAAAATGTTAATTCGTTTGTTGTTCACCAAAACTTAAGCTTACAATTCAAAGCAACAATTAGAAATCTTTCCTGTTCTACTGAACTTAATAATCATACTTTTTTTGGAGGAGGGTTCAGAGGAGGAAACAAGTACAACAGGAAGATAAATTGTTCCCTAGTTTGTACCTGACAAGAGGATAGGATCTCATTTTCTGTCTGATTGGAAGAACACAAAGAACAGCTACAGCAGGCAACCTGTGTGCTGAGTGTTTGAACCTCTCTTCCAACACCTGAGTATCGGATAGAACTAATTCACTCTGGCAAAGGTATTAAATAAATAAGCATGATTGTGCCAGGATGAGGACTAATCCTCAAACTATGAAAGAAAATGAACATATTTTACAATGATAGTGTTACCCCATTCACTCAGTATCCTCAGTCAAGCATTTTACATTGGAAATAAATAAATCAAATATATTAAGAATGACTTACCGCCAACAAGGAACCCTGATAGACACAAGCACCTGTGGGGAAAAACAAAACAAGAATTAAAAGGGATACATAATAAGCAACAGGCTCTGCCCCAGCAGGCTGACTGCTAAAACTGTATCTACTCGCATCATAGTCCAAAACTGCTTTTTCCAAAATCTTAAAAACCTGGGCATTCTTCCCCTGGGGAAATAGCCCCATATACCAAAACAACATTTCTTGGACACACATGAGGGAAAGTATTATTAAAACGTATCATCTGAGTTTTAAAACAAACATTTCTATAATGACGTGCAATAAATACAGTGTATGTTTTTTTGTGTGACAAGTCAGCAAAGCCTCCATAATCCAGTCCCAATTTACTTATCCAAGCTTCTCTGCCACTCTTAGCTTACACAAATTCTCTAGTTCAAGAGGCCAGCTGAGGATACTGTGATGTACTTTTATGTCTCAGTTATTGTTGTTGCCTACAGGAGACACACTTGGTCGGTCAGTCTCCTTGAACTTGACCCCATCTCCTTCATGAAACTCTTCTAGCTCCCAGGATTATGTTCCCTTGTACTCAGAGCACTCTGTGCCTATATCACCTATTTGTGAATACATTTTTGCATACTTCCTTGTGGTATCCTTGCTAAGGTTGTAGAAATGTCACATCTACGCCACTACACTATGTATGTAGAATTTAAAGAATACACACACATTCTTAGGAAAAAGACTTTCTACTTCTTTGTATTCCTCGCCTCTTCACATAGCAGGTATTCACTTAGGTATCTGCTAGATTAATACAAAATATCCATTTCATGCCTTTAATACAAATGTTCCCCTTTAGGGAGATTAAAACATTTTATAGGAGAATAGTATAGATGACAGTTCATCGAAAATAACTTCCAATCAGTTCCTGACCTCCAAGACTCTTTTTACCCTCTTTTCACTCAATTTTTTTTCTGATGGGCTGCTTATGAACTGATATATCTTTATGTTTTCCAGTCATTAAGCACCAAATGAAAAACAATAGATGATTTGTTTCTAAATGGAAAAGAAAGCTGAGTTTGAATGGGACAGTCTATCTAGTCCAAATAACTAGCATATTATAAAGTAAATTTCCTACTTGTATACCTAATCCTGAACTGTACTCTACAGCTTTTAAATTAAAAAATAAAATTTAGCAAAAAAATTAAAAAATAAAGTATATACCAAAGTTTTATGCTAAAAAAACTTAAAATTCAAAATCCTAATTTAAATAATATACACACGTTCTTAACCAATTTTCTTAGCTGCACAACAGGTGTTGATTTAACCTAGAAACAGGTGGGTAAGGTGCTACCAGCTACTCTCAGAAACTGAAACTGTGAAACAGATCAGAACAGCATACACACACCAAGGCAGAAGCATATCTTGATAGTGTCCCCAACGGCTTCTAAAGAGAGAAGAACATATTTTACCATAGAGCTTTCATCTAACAGATCATTCATGAAGTCTCAAAAATATTAACTTCTCAGGGAAAAAAAAACAAAAAACTGGTCTACCTTCCCCTCTAATAATGGAATTAAAAACAATCTTTAAAGAAGGTGAGATGAAGCCGGGCTCGGTGGCTCAGCCTGTAATCCCGCGCCTTTGGGAGGCTGAGGTGAGTGGATTGCCTGAGCCCGCGGGTTCGAGACCCGCCTGGGCAGCGAGACCTCATCTCTACAATAAATCAAAAAATCAGCTGGGCATGGTAGCGCATGCCTGTAATTCCGGCTACTTGGAAGGCTGAGGCAGAAGGATCGCCAGAGCCCAGCAGGTCGAGGCTGCGGTGGCCGGAAGCGGCCACTGCACTCCAGTCTGGGTGACCGAGTGAGACTTTCACTCAAAAAAAAAAAAAAAAAAAAAAAAGAAGGTGAGATGACTATGTACACTTCCATTTGAAACAAAGATCTCTGTGGGCAAATTTATTGAAATAATTTTTATGCCCCTGACATGCAAATAAGAATAATTGGAGATAAAACCTTAGGGGAAAATCTTCTTAATTGACTAATTTTCCCTTAAGAAATCTTGTTTCAAAGACTTAGTATTTCAGTCTGTAACATGTCATAAGAAAGAAATAATCACATATACTTCAAATAAGCATACATAAGTCTACAAACAATTCACTCTCTAAATTATGTATATGAATATATTTAATTACTTCTGATGTTTAAAATTTCATAATAAAGATCATCATCCAAGTACAATTTAACAAAATTTAACTGTTAAAATAAAAAAAAACCCAACTTTTAGAAAAAGCTAACCTTTAGAATAAGACCATCCTCAAATAATTTTATTGCTCTCCTTCATAGCAATACCTTCCAAAGTCAATTTCTTTTCAAAGCTCCAAAAGAAAGCAAGCATCTTAAGAAGTATTCAAGTACCCATATCAAAACCTATTTTTGGACTTTAGATAGCCATGATGAACTCACTGCAATATGAAAAAATAAAGCAGTTCTGATGTCGTGTGGCACCATATCTACACTGAGGCAGGCCAAGTATCCACTGGAGACTCAGTCAAAACTATGTATAGCTGCTGATAAATTCGATCATTAGGAAAATCAATTTGGGTCACTCTATGCTGTACAATTCCAAAAGAAGTAAGTTTTGCCCTCTGAGGGCTTTCCGAAAACAGAACAGTTCCACCCGGAAGGCAGTTGCACGAATGAGCTTCAGTTAACGCTGCTTCCAAAACCTAATTTCTACTCTCTTGAGAAAACGAAGCATTCCAGTGTAACGCCTGTCCTATCAAACTTCATCACCACCCAACGCCAGACGCAGTCATCCTAAGCAAACGTGTTTCTCCTACATTGGCACAGGCTGCTAGCAGATCAGGTGAGGGGTTTATTGGCATTAGGTGCTGGGTAGAGTTTCTGGTTGAAAACTAGAGCAGAGGCCTTTTCACTAATCAATTCACATATCATGGAAAACAAAGTTGCTCCCTCTCCTCATCTTTTTTTTCCCCCTTAAGGAGTACTAGAATGACTGCAGGTCTATCTAATGTTTATATTTATGGCTGTAGCTGAACTTCAAAGAAAATTCTAGCTCAAGGTGAATTCTGAGGCATGGTGATGATCTAGGAGAAATGAGCTCTCTTCAAGGGAAAACTAAGGAAAAAATAAGAGGCAGCAGGAGCTAGGGTTCTCCAACCAAGAACGTTGCTCAGCTTTGGGGCACAGAACACAGTTGAGATGCTAGGTAATCTAAGTCCTAACACCACATAGCCTGTGAGAAAGTGCATTAGGTTTTGCAGGATGCAGCAGTCTTAGAGTGTCAAGGCGGAAGCCCGGATCCCAAGACCTGGACTGCTCTTCTTCCTGTGTGGTTGGCTTATTTCTTGCAGGTCACATAGATAAAATGTTACTGCATGAAACTTAAATAAGCAAGTGTCTGTTTTTTAGTCTTTTTGCATATTAGAATATACTCCTTTATGAAATGACTATATAAAATCTCATATTTTCAGAGAAAATTTGAAGTATAATTTGCACCAGTAATTACATACTAAAACAATTCACTATAGAAACTATAACTGGTAAACGAAGTAAATTAGAGAAGTTAAATCCAAGAGCCACAAAACATCAGACCCATTAGTTCAAAGGCAGAGTGGCAGATAAAACCATTAAGATATGGAAAGATTTGGAGAGCACAGTATCACAAAACATGACTCATTAGGAACAAGCCGCCACAAGTTGGCATTTAAACGTTCCAGCTTTATGTTGTGTTATAATTCAGCATATGGCTGTGCACATTGTGGAATAGTTAAAATAGAATCGCTTCCTGAGCTGACAGGACAGCTCATGCCCTGATTACTGTCAACTAGGATTCAGATCAATTAATAGGGTAGTTAAAATGAAACAGAGCCAACTGTTTTGAACTATTTAAGATCTGGCGAGGCTTTCCACTTTGCCATGTGATCATCCCCTTCACTCTTCTGAGCCATGTGGTAGGGGATGTTTTATGACTACCTATGTCTGAGTATAGTTGAGTGATATTGCCATCCAGGCCCACAACAGTGAATATGGATGGCTGTGTCTTCACTAAAGGATCTACATTACATGGGGAGAGTAGATCTTCAAAGGGAAATGGAAATATAATATGACGAAATAAGAGTCTATGACCATCCACCACCTCTAAACTTCCACTAGCAGGTAGTCACAAACGCCAAAAGATGCAAAGTTGCAATCAGTACCTAGCATTTCAATATTGGCAAACCCACAAAGGATCAAATGTTGTCATACTCCTACTACTATAACACTGATATTCAAGATTCCTGGGTATGAAAATTCCTTGAGGGCGGGTACTACAGGGATTTTTGTTTTCTTTTGGTTTTTGATGCCTGTACTCCCTATCAGACATACCCTGACACATAAACTCTGAAATAATAAAGAGATCGGCTATTTTCTCCAGCCAATTTCCTCTCTTTCCTAACAGTGTTTTAAGCATTGAGTCTCTCACTAGACAAACTTTTCAGCCAAGAGTAGAACCAAGCATGCTAACTCACCCATAAATAAAATCTATCAGTCTATCAAATGATCCTTTTCAGTGTAATCTGTTAATGGCATTGATAGGCCTAGGAGATTGTGGGACTGGCTAAAATCACAAAAGAGTGATGGACACAGATTGGAGCTCAGTTCTCTGCAACATCCAGTTCAACAAAATCTTTCCTATCACAAGACAACTATTCTATCTAGTGGTAACTTCACAGGATTTCCACATGTCAACACAACTCAAGATGAATTCCTCTAGAAAATGTCACAGCAGAGTTTCTCTGACTCAGAAGGCGGCCATGTTAGAAGTTTCTCTGTGACTTGATTGTATTAAGTTCTCAAATCATCATAGTTTATCAGCTTAGCAATGTAAGACAATGTAAATTAACTCAGCCCACAATTTACTTGTAACATTTATGTTGATTTTGATAATTTAAAAAAAATTAGAACCAGAAAGTTATACTTGAGCACAAATAATGCAGCAAATGTTTCTTTCTCTTTTTCTATGCTTGATTAGCAAAAGTATTTCAGAGCTATCACCTAGACCAGCGATCCCCAACCTTTTTGGCATCAGGGTGCAGTTTCGTGGAAGACAATTTTTCCACAGATCGAGAGAGATGGTTTCGGGATGATTCAGGTGCATTACATTTATTATGCACTTTATTTCTATTATTATTACATTGTAATATATAATACAATATATAGCACCACACCCTCAGCTCCACCTCAGATCATTAGGCATTAGATTCTCATAAGGAGCAAGCAACCTAGGTCCCTCACATGCGCAGATCACAATAGAGTTTGTGCTCCTATGAGAATCT
>NW_007256188.1:1370-21076 GCF_000164805.1 Carlito syrichta | reverse complement strand
CCCCACCCCCGCTGATCTGAGACTAGGGGAGCTCAAGCAGTTACAGAGAAGTGGCTGCAAATACAGATAAAGCTTTGTGCTGGCCTGTGCTCACCTCCTGCTATGTGGCCCAGTTCCTAGCAAGTCATACACCAGTACCCTAGGGGTTGGGGACCCCTGACCTAGACAACTTCTTCCTTTTTAAATGACAGAACCACAAGTTAAGAAGTTGGATAGTTAATTCAAGGTCAGTTGGCTTATCAGAGGCCAGTCTACAAGCTAAGCTTAATTCAAAAGAATGTTATTTGGCTCCACTTCCTCAAATGACCAATTTTTTGAGCATTTATGTGTACTAGAAGCTGAACTGGAGAAATAAGAATTCCTAGGAGCCATACTAACATATCTCTACTACAGTAGTGGAAAGTATTAACTGATGTACTAGAAGTATGTTCTCCGAGCACTGAGAAGAAAACAACAAATTCTGCCATGAGCTGGCTGGCAAAGGTGTCACGTCCATTGAGAGACACACACATGTGAATATTTCTTTTCCATTAAAAAAAAAATTCCCTAGGCTAATAATAAAAATTTGAGGCAACCTCTAAAACCTTAAGGTTCCTGTCCTTGACCTCAGTGCTCTTACTTTTAAAAGAAAGAGAAAACCTTGATAGAATCAAACCAAAAGCCTCATCAAATGACAACAGATTATTTTGTCTGTGGGAGTGACGTAATCTAAGTAAACAAATTAAATGAGACAAAGTATATAAAATGCTTAGCATAGTGCCAGGTAAATAATATGTGCTTCATAAATGTCCGTGTTCATTCATTCATTATTAGATAAGCATCATTATGACTTGGGTGGAAACTCTCAGACATCAATTCATCAATTCAATGCCTGAAATGACTATAGAATGCTCTGAAGGCAAGGTGAGACTACAAGAAGCAGTTTCTAAATATTCTTTAGAGGAACATAGACCCCCTTTCGGTGCTCCGCATCCCCTCATCCCCAATCAAAAGAGTTGGCACCCCCAATACCCAATCAAAAGAGTTGGCAATTGTCAAATTCTGCCCACTGCCTCAACCAGTCTTCCAAGAGCGCACCCTGTGGGCTCTTAATAATAATAACTTTTGTCATTTCCAGGGATTTGGTTCTGAGAAATTGCATCATTCCAACTGCCCCCTGGCGAACCATCCGGGAGTAACAGCACGTTTTCTGCGTTGCTGGGATATGATGCTAAATAAGAAACTGCCACCAAGTGAAACTAATTCTTCTAAGAACCAGGTTGAGCTTTGGGTGACCCGGACTGACTCTCTCATCTAGTTTATTATTAGAATTAAGTCCTACAACTTTTTAAAAAGTGTGTATGCACACGCACATGCACTATAAGAATGTATTTCTACAGGACATGCATGGTCTGAAGGCTGCAGGGGCCCAGACGTGCTTCTCCCGGGGGGAGGGGAGGGGGGAGGCGCGGAGGGCAGCGCCTGGGTCACAGAAAGTCCCCGGGCCGAATGGCTTTCCACGGCGACGCTACTTTCTCCTGGGCAGTTAGCAAAGAGGCAACTGCTCCGGGGCCTGGAGGTCGACCTGACGCGGGGCTTTGTCCTTTCCGGGCCTCCTGCCGCCTCGGCCCGCACCCGGGAACCGCCCTGACCCGGCACCAGGACTCAGGAAGCGCCGGCCCCGCGCCCGCCGCCGCCGCCGCTGCTTCGCGGCGGGGCAGGGGAACCCGGTTCCCGCAGCCGGATGAATAATGAATGGAGCCTGCAGGGGACACCGAGAGCCCGGAGCTGTGGGTTGCGCGCTCCCCTCCCCCTCCTGAAGCCCTCGCAGGGCGACTTTCCCGGCTCCTCCGAGCAGGTGGGAAGCTCACAGCCTCTAGTGCCCGGGGCCCGGTATCCCGTGACCCCGAACTCTTGATTCACTTATTCATTTACTTCTCTGGCTGAGCCCAGATTGCTTCTGAGATCACGGCCACTACTCTCACACGCCTCCTCTCCCCAGCTCCGGGTTTTTACTCACAGATTGGAGCCAGGGAGAAAAAAGGGGGATAGGAGGGCGAGGTAAAAGACTAACCCAAAACTCCTATTAACCACCCCCCACCCCAGCACCCCACCACCCCCACCTCAAGGAAAGCTGGCGGGTTCGCGTCTCTGCACCGGGGAGATTTCTTCTAATGCAACTGAATTGCCCACGTCCAGGACACGCTCCAGCCACTTCTAAAATCTTAAACTGTACTTTAGGGGGAAACTAATCGGGGCGAGGGGGGCAGAAGGGCGGCGAGGCTTTTATGTGTGTTATGGAGAAGTATATACACAGCTACGAACGATTTATTCGCGCCTCCCCTACCTCCACTAGCTGCCTTCTCTTGGGGGGAAGGGGATTGAGGAAAGGAGAATCCAGTCTCAAAGACGCCACCTCGATTCCCCGCCCCAGCCAAAAGTCCTCGAGGCAAAGAGGGAGGCCGCGGCGGGGTTGGTGATGTGAACGCAAAGCAATCGGGAGCAGGAATCTTCTCGGTTCGAAAGCCCACCCAGCTCCACTCCCTCCCCCCACCAAAAAAACTTCCTCCTGACCCACAATACCATTAGACCTGCTGAGCTTTTAAACTGCAGCGACACACACGCGCGCACGACCCCGCGCCCTCACCTTCGGAATGAGGCAACGCTGCGAATTCCAGCACCAGGACCAGCCCGAGCCACACTCTGGGGACACCCATCGCCGCCTCGGCACCCACGCCGGAGACCAGCCTTCAGCATCCGAGAACCGGCTCGAGGCCGGAACGCTGGCGTCGGCGCCCCAGCCCGGGCGCACAGAGGGGCGGGGGACAGCTGGGGGCTCCCTCTGGGGAGATGAGCCGGACGCGCCGCGGGCGACAGTCACATCCCCTGGAGGCGCCTGGCGGGCTGGGGGTTCGATCCCCTCCCTGCCTGGTCGGAGAGCGAGCCTAGCCCCCCTGCTAGCAGGACTCCCACGCGGGCCGCGCGTTGGAGGAACCTGGAGCGGAGCACGGATCTCCCAGCGAAGTTGCGCCTGAAAGTTGCGGGTCGCCGGCGGCCGGATCCCCGGCGTGGCCCTCGGGTCAGACCCTTCCGCTCCCGGACCCCGACCGCGGAGATTTGGCGCGGGTCTGTCCGAAGCAGCTTTGTAAAGTTCGCTGGCGCCGTACGTCGGCAGGGGAGGTCGCCGGGAGCCCCCAAGGATCCACCCGGACCCACAGCTCGGCCGGGCCACCCTCTCGGAGGATCTCCTGCTCCGGGCGCCTCTCGCTGGAAACTTTGGGCAGCGCTGTGGGCAGCTCGGGACTCGCCCGCCGCAGCCCGCCGTCTCGGTGCGCCCCTGCAGCAGGCGGCTCCAAGCTTCCCAGGAAGGACTGGAGGAGCTGCTGCCTCCTCCTCGCCTCCGCCCCTCACCCGGGCGAGGGGGGCTGCGGGGCGCGGCTTGGCCACGCCGACAGCCACCTCCGCGCCCAACGCGGAGCTGGTGTGCGGGTGGAGGTGCGATTACCGGAGCGGAGGAGCCATCATCTCAAAAGGCACGGAGGAAGGAGCTAGAGAGGCTGGAGCAGAACCCCGGACTCCACGCCGCCGGGGCGAGAGGGTCGGAAACGCCTGGCACGGGCCGGGTCTGGACCCCCGCGTTAGAAGGACACGCCGCCTTCCTCCGTCTCCCTCCTCTCCCCTCTGCTGTGTGAAAATGGACCCAGGGACTCGGAGCTTTGGCAAAGATTCCAGAGAGTCACGTGGGGAAGGGGAGCCGCCGGGAGGGGGGCGGGGGAGGCCGAGAGAGCAACCTGATCCCTTTATTCATTCTGCCGGAGTTCAGATTGGCTTTGTCTGGGGCGGGATCAAAAGTGGTCACACCGGGGGCGCAGGGGGTGGAGACAGGTGGCGCGGTCCTTGCTCAGGCACAGCAGAGGGCCTGCGGACCGCGTCCACACCCCTCACTTGGGGAGACACCAATTCGGGGGGGGCGTGTATCCACAGCAGAGGTCCTTGCGCTGCCCGCCATCCCCACGGCCCGATATTCCTGCCGGACTTAAGTGCGTGGGGCGGGCCTGATCCTTCTTCCTCACTCTGGGACCCTCGGATCGTCGCATCCTGGGTTTTGCCAGCAGCCTGGGAGGACCTTGGCGTGTGTCGATGCCAAAGCCTCCCACAGCGAGTGCACCTTCACTTCTCCCCAGACACGCTGTCAGTGGAACACAGCTCGGTGTCGGCGCGGTGGCTCCAGCTGCGCCCCCAAACGCCGGCGACTGGGAAATGCAGGGCAAGGCCGACTGGGGCGCGCATTGAACAGCCGAGGCCTTGATTCGCCTCCAGGACTGACTGACGGCAGCTATTTTTATAGAACTCAATAAAAATAGCTGGTCCAGCTCCAATCATTTATGAGAAGGGAATGGTTGCATCAGAGAGATGCTACTGGGTTGTGATTGGCCCAGAGCAGAGACATCCTGGGTCCCCCAGTTGAGCCGAGATGGGGGAGCGAGTTGGAGGGTGTGGAAGCACGGAGCGAGCTGTGTGGCGGGGTCCCACTCGTCTCCAATCGTCCCTGGCACCATCACGCAGGCCCGCGTCCTCATGCGCACTGACGCTACTTGGAATGACTGACTTTTCAAAATAAGTCGTAACCGACAGGTCCCTGTGACTGTTACTATTCAACCTGAACAAAGACGAAACCTCAGACAACCTGCCTCTGATTCTTAGTATTTGGAGGACCCGAGGGCTGTGCAACTCGCCCTCCGTCTCTCTGCTGGGCTGTGGTCTTCCTACGGACAGAGTTTTCATCATCTTTGTATCTGAAGCACATAGTAGGTGCTCTTTAAACATTTGTGAAAAGAGTGAACTGAGCAAAATAGTAATAAGTCCCTGAGAGCAGCGGCCACATCAAGTGGACTTGGGGATCCTAAGTCCCTCCCCTTTTTTTTATTTGGAAAGTAGAAATAGCAATCCATGTAAAGTCATATACAAGCACAGATTACCACCCTTAACCCTCTCCTACATAGACATTTTGTAGCCACTACTGAATGGGAGTAACTTAGGCAATTTGTTCTCTCAAAAATCACTGTAGTTTCAGCTACTCTGGAGGCTGCCACAGAAGGATCCCTCAAGCCCAGGAGTTCAAGGCTGTGATGTGCCATCATCAGGCCTGTGGCTAGTCATGACACTCCAGCCTGGGCAATATAGCAAGACTCTATGTCTAAAAAAAAAAGCCGTACAATTATGGCACCCAAAGGAATCTCAATAAAATATCTGTTATACTTACTAATTGCAAATGTGCTACTTTTGAAAGAAGAAAGAAGATAAACGAAGAGAAGAAAAGGAAGAATAGCACTACCAAGTTCCCCTGCATTCATTATATATTGTATTTATATATACTACCCCGCCTGCCACTAACCCACCACAGGGCACACACGCTTGCCTACACCACCTTCCTGATTAGGAAGGAGCAGGTGGCCCCAGACTTCCAACCCCAAGGTCACTTGGATGAAGGTCAACCAGTTGTTCCATGATATGAGGCATATCCAATGCCTCTATGACCAGGTCAACTGAAATGCTGGGAAAATAAATTATATCAGCATGACTATATTGCATTATGATGAAAATCCAGTAAGCATTTTTATAGAGATGCTGCTAGTCATTATTACCTTATCTCTCTATAAGTTAACCTCTGCAAATGAGTGTCTCATGCTTCCTCTTATGGAAGTTGGCAGTTCACTAGCCAGAGATACTTGGGTCTATATCTTCAGTCCTTTTTTTTTTTTTTCTTTTTTTTTTAGATGGGATGCATTGAAGATTTTGAATTTTTCTTGTTTTGCTTTCACTTTTGGTTTTGAGAGGTAATGGGGTAAAATGGGAGGACATGGACTTCAGAGTCAAATATAAGTTTGAATCCTAGCTCAGTCATTCATTTAGACTTCGGGCAATTTCCTTAACCTCCCACATGAGTTACATGTGAAAGAAGTTCGGCGCCAGTAATGACTCCACACCCGGCCAGGACCAAGAGATTTATTAAAAGGGGCTGTTACAGAGGGGATGTGTAATGGGAAAAAAGAAAAAGAGAGAGAGAAAGAGAGAGTAAGAGAGAGAGAGAGAGGAAGTGGGAGAGAGGCGGGGAGAGAGCTGCAGAGAGGGAGAGAGTGACAGAGAGAAAGAGAAAGAGAGACCGTCAGAGAGAGAGAGAGAGAGAGAGAGAGAGAGAGCGAGAGAGAGTCTCTTCAGTCCTCTTTATTGACATATCCAGATTTCCCATATTCTGTTACTAGGCCCCATACTATCTCCTTGTATCAACCCTGCTGTCATCTCTTCACAATTGCTGTCCATTTTGGGAGATTTATTGATTCCTGCTATAAATGATAATAATGACAACGATAATAGCTAGCACATATTGAATACTTTGTGCCTAACACTGGACACTTCCCTGTTTAATCCTCTAATAACCCCGAGATATAGTACTATTATTTCCATTGACAAGTAAAATAACATATTCACAGAGTTAAGTAATCTGTCCAAAGTGAGACAGCTAGAACAAGACAAAGCACACTAGAGCAAGAAACTCTAGCTACCATAACTGGTAAGCCCCCACATCACAGTATCTTATCACGACAATGGTTAATTTCTCCATCACATGCTGGGCCCAGGGAATTAGGGACCCCTGCACATTAGTCCCTGTGCACTAGTGTTCCTTGTAGCCAGACCATCATGGAACAAATGTCAGTCACGGCTTCTGCATGGGATGGCAAAGAAGGCAGCCCCTGAGGGCCTCAGCCCTTCCTTTCACAGTCCAATCACAGGAGTGAGTCACATGGCCCCTACTGTAAGGAAGAATGGGACACAAGGGGAACACGTGTGTACTGAGATTTCATCATCTCAGTACACCAAGTGTATTGGTTCACTCCAACACCCGCACTCTTGACCATCCTAGCTGTCCTCGGCTATACTACCAGAAAAGCCCTGAAGCTTCCCTGCTACCATCAGGACTCCTGACCCCTGCTGCCTCTGCAGTCTGCTGTCACCTTCCTTGCCCTTCCTCTGGACTCTCCATTCCTTTTCTCCTTCACACCCCCTTTTCCTCGCTTCTTTCTGTCTTCCTTCTGCACAACCCATCTGTGTGTTGAGTCTTCTGTCATATCTTTCTTCTGCATGTGACTTCTCTGATCTTAGAGGAGTTGCACTGGTCCTGAGAATATTCTTGCAGTATCAGTGCATTTGTTCTTCTTTGTTCACTTTGGCATGTGACAATAAATGTTGCTTTTTTCTGCTTCAAACAGTTAATCCAAAAAAAGAATATTCAGACAATACAGGTAAGTAAACTGATAGACTCCACTATAATCTAACCCCTCCACAGCATATACATTTGGGTATTTTTCTCTGTTTAAAGGTAATTCTTTTTACAAAAATTGGGTTATAATTTACATATTTTTAAAAATCAGAGTCCCACTCTGTCATTCAGGCTAGAGTGCAGTGGCATGATTCTGGTTCACCACAGCCTCAACTTCCTGGACTCGTGCAATCCTCCTTCCTCACCCTCCCAAGTAGCTAGGAATACAGACGTGCACAACTATGCCCATGTAATTTTTTGGTTTTTTGTAGAGACAAGAACTTGCTGTATTGTTCAGGTTGATCTCAAACTCCTGGGCCTAAGCAATCCTCCCACCTCAGCCTCCCGAACTGCTAGGATTATAGACATGAGCCTGTAACTTGCCTTTTTTTTTCTCCTACTTTTTTTTTCTTCACTATATGTTATAGTGAAGCCACAAGTTTCTAAGCCAGGTCACATTGATCTGTCATTCTTTTAAAGGACTGCTTGGGTTTACATTGCGTGGATATGTCTTTATGTACCTTGCCAACCCCCTTTTTAAGGACTCTTAGGTTATTTCCAATGTTTTGCCATTATAAACAATAAAGCACTAAACATTCTTATAAAAAGCACTTTGTGTACTTATCCAGTTATTTCCCTGGTATAAACTTTTGTAGGTGAAATTATGCAAGCATGCATATTTTTCATTCTGATTTGTGTCATTTAATCTTTGCAAATCTCAGAAGACAGAATAGCACTTTTCTCCACAGCACGTATTAGCTGTGCCCTCAGGCATTTTAATCTCCCCTAGCCTCAGAGTTTATAATGTCCTTCTATGAAATGGACATTATAAACATGCACACTGAATAGGACTTCTGTTTACATAAATAAAAGTACCTGATGCAAGTATCTGCTTGAGAGATGTTAAGCCACATGAAGCATAGGCACTTGTAAAATCTGCACCTCTTCACTCATTAGTGAGGTGAAACACCTTTTCATGTATTTATTGTAAGTCTTTTTATGTGTCTAAATGGCATGTTTATATTTCTTTTTTAGTGCTTTGTTTCTTTCTATGGAGAAGTGTAAGAATTATTTATATATTCAGAATATTAATCTTTGTCTCTGAATTTGGATAATGCTTAACTGAAAGGGAGTAGCTATTTACTGCTTATTTTTGTGGAAAATGATAGTTTCCTCAGCATCATCACTGGTTTTATCCTTGAAAGATAAAACCGTAGGATCAGAAAACAGGTCAGTGGTTGCCAGGGATTGAAGGTGGGAGATGGGGTTAACTATTCTAAATCCTGATTGTAATGGTAGTTACATGACCATAGATATTTGTCAAGATTCACAAACTTACACTAAAAAGAATATATTTTACTATAGTTAAATTATGCTCTAATTTAAAACATAAAAGAAGAAACCTTAGCAAATAAAAACTGCTTTCAAATTTGGTAATAACTATAATAATTCTAATAATAAAGTTAATCAAAATAATTATCTGTCTTGCATTAAACTTCCACCAGCCAGCCCTGCCTTAGATGACGGGCTGTGTCACTTTGGGGCCAGAGCACTACAGTAACGCTCCTTCCTCTGCCCCAGTTCACCGTGAAACCTGTGGCTGCAATGTTATTAGATGGTGAAAACTCAAGCCCAAGTCCCTGAATGGCTATGAGAAACAAAGGTCTCTGGAACACTTGCTGGAGAGCTGGTGTGAGAAATTTGTTTGGCTAAACAAAGATTGTGGAGTTGCTTGTTACTCCAACATAACGTAGCCTATGCTGACAAATGCTGCCTGCCTTGGGTCAGCTTCCTCTTCCACTGGGATCTCACTTTTGGATACAAAGTAGTTGCCGATAATTCCCAGGGCTACATATTTGTTTGTTTTTGTCCAGTGGAGGGTTAATCCAAAACTATCCAAGAAAAGCAAGGCATCTATTTTCTTATGATCCCCCAGCAAACAGTTCCTGAAATTTCATTGGTCCACAGTAGCTCCCATGCTCACCCGAGTCAACATGTTTGACAAAGTTTGAGATTTCACTGAACCAGCTAAGACTGTCACGCTCCACCCCTTAGTGAGGAGTCACAAATTAGGGTGGCTAATTTGTTGTCCAAACAAGATGCTTTTGAGAGCAACAGAGATTGCTATTAATAATTATGTCAGGATAACAAAAATGCAAATCAGGATTCCCCAAAGTGCATGGCTTCCTGGGGGAGATGTGGATAGATGAATGGAAATTTGGTTGTTCATAAGAGAAAGTGTAATGGGTATTAGGGAAACAACCACAATGATTATTCTAAAAACATTTTCAACCACATATTGACAAAGAAAATAAAGAGTTCATGAGGTACTAATTACCAAGTATAATGTTTATGAGGGAACACTCAGCAGAGTGCCAAGCTTGCTCCTGAAGCCAGCTTGCTTTCAAGGTATTCTTTCCAAGGTGACACAGCTAGGAATCAGCATCGGAACCAAAGCTACCTTGTGTGTCCTGGGCCTTCCCATGTCCCCACCTCCTGCCCCACCAAGGCTTTTTAGAGACTTCAGAGCAGAAGTGACCAAGAACAACATGTTCTACCTTCTAAGAAGTAAACTCAAGACTGGATTATTTTCACTGCAATCCAAAGATATTGGTCTCCATAAGCCTAGGAAAAAAGAAAGTGTTATCTTACCAAGCCCAAGAAGAAACATCTAGGATGCAGTCTAAGTTCTAACTGGTTGACTGACTTCAGACACATCATTAGTAGATCTTCTAAGTCCTCATCTGCAAAAGGGAGATAATATTTAGGACCTACTTATCAAACTGGGTTGTGTTGAGGCTCAAATTAAGAAAATTGATGTGAAAATCATTTGCAACATTAAGAGCACTATGCAAGTGTAAAGTATTATTACTAAAAACTTTCACTAGGTCAGGTCAGGCATTGTTATGTGCAAGGCAGTTTTAATGATATGAATAATCATCCTGTTGTAATTGGATATGTAAATATTCCCAGAGGTCTATTTCAGGCAGTTATTCAGATAAATCAGAACTGAAGAAGATGATGATGATGGTGTTTCCCTAACTATGAATGAGAAGCAGAATGCAAGAATAGATGATCTCATACCTTGAGCCAAGCAAGGACACTCTTAGTGTCTTTTTTTTTAGAATTTTCAGATATACCTGGAGTCGTAACTTTGTTACTGTCTAGGTGAGTCTGATATGTTAGCTCACACTAATCCATTAGCTTTTAATTTTCCAGCTTTTCTCTCTCATTCTGTGGACAGCTAGCAACAGCCAAAATGCAGTCAATCTGACTTCAGTGCCCCTGGAGTGATTCAATCTTAAAATGATCGTGGACTTTGAAAAGACAGGGAAAAACTGACCATGGGTTCTCTTGGGAGTTCCCGGCAGACAGGCAGTCCTAAACCTGCTGTCATTTTAGGAGGTTATAGAGTTGAGAAATATTTCCCCTGTGGGCCCAAGACAAAAAAGAGGCAGGAAGGCAGACAGTGAAGAGCCATGACCCTGTGTCCCTTCACATCTTGCATAGGCCCAAGAAGCATGCAGAATGCGAGAGTGCCCAGGGATGGAGGAACGTTCACATTTCCTCAAGCTATCTCCCTCTTTCTCCCTTCAGCATCCTCCTTCAGGATCTGCTATCAGCTTCTCCTCCCCAGAGCGCATCAGCATGAATCTAAATCAATATGCATCGAATGTGGCAGCAGTATATAAAATTTAACTTGCAACAAAGTAAGGCCAAAGGAGTTTTTAAATAAAGTGTAACGATATATACTGCCTTAGTTTACATACAGGGTTCTAGTCAGGGAAAGATTTGCGATAAAGAGGAGAACCCACTCACTTAAGTATGAGGGGCCACTCAAAAAAACCCAGAATTTATTTATAAAAAATTGTTTAAACTTCAGTCACCTTCAATTTACTCCCTGTTTGATGTAATATACCTATGGAGATGCTTTTCCCACTGCTCAAAACAGTTTTCAAACTCATCAATTTTGATGCTTTTTTGTGCTTCTGCCATTTTTTTGTTTCTGCCATTTTTTGTTTCACCTCTTCCACATTGGCAAAACATTTCTCTTTGGAGACTTTTCATCCAGGGAAACAAAAAAAAGTTGCTCAGGGTGACAGCAGGGGAATAGGGAGGGTGGGGTATAGTGGTCATGCCATTTTTGGTAATACACTCAGCACAGTGTGGGTAGGTGCGCTCATAAATCACCCGTCATGAAATGGGCAAATGCATTGAAAGAATCTCCAAAAAAAATTCACTGAAGCCAAACACAGCCTCTCACAACAACGCTAGCTGGTACCCTAATGCTGATGGGTTCCTAGAATACTTACCTAGTGAGGAGGTCTGTACTACAAGGGGCCTGCACTCCAAAAGATAATTCCAGTTGTTTTGGGGGTCCTAGCTCAAAAACGGAAATAATCATCATAAAAATGAAATCGATCTCTCAGATATCTAAGGACAGAACAAAGCTCATGCACATATGTACCTATACAATCCACCATGATTTTTCTGTGCTCTCTCTACCATTGAAAAAATACAGCTAAGTGTATACTCTGATTTTTAATGTCCTTTTCTAAAAAAAGGAAAGCAATTGTTTTCATCCAAAATTGTACTTATAAATCCTCTTATAGTCTGAATATATTAAAAGACTTAAAATAAGCTTTGAATAAAACTGGAAAGTTGCTTATATGGTGCTACTTTATATAACCACCAAAAATAACCTCAGTTGTTTTTATTTTCAATATAAATGTGGGGATTCCATAAGTGGCAACTTACATCAGTCAAAAATTAAATAACACTGTGATGAGCAGACACATTAGTTAGCATTATTTATGGCCAGAAGCACTTCCCCAGAGTAATGTCTCTGGAACTTGAGCAACTACAGAGGTCCACAGCTAGCTTGCCTGCCCAGTGCCCACATGAGGGAGGAAATCTGTCCACATGTATGCAACCATCGAACTGTTTACGTAACCCACCCCTGGCACTCCCAAATATACATCCTCATTCAAGAAAAAAGCAACTACAGTTTATCATTGCTGAATAAACACATGTCAGCTACCTGTGCTAGTCCTTCCATAAATAGAAATGGACAAACGTAATCAAAAGACATTTGAGAAAAGAACTACAGCTTGAAATAGAAGCGCAAAGATGAACAGCCAACTTGACTGATCACAGAGAAAAATAACCACACAAGAAATTGAAGGTAATTTTTGAAAACACTGAATTCATATCCTCAGAGTTATTTAAAAGAGTTTATTTAAAAGTTATTTCTGTAAAGCAAGCCCCAGTTGCTACAAAAAAAAGTTTAAGAAAATAAAGATATGATTGCCAAAATAAGAAAAACATAACAGAAGTTCTGAATGACAAAACATACATAGCTGAAGATTTTATTCAGTAGCCTGAAAAATAAAACCTAGGAAATTTTCAAAACCTAGAGCAATTAAACACACACACACACACACACACACACACACACAGTACCTCCAGGAGATGCAATATCTGTCTACTAAGAGTCTCAGTGGAGGATACAGAGAAAACATTGGGAAAGAAAGAGCCAAGGAAATGGTAGTATTTCATGCTGGGAAGATGGAGAACTGAGCACACGTCATGCCCTGTCTCCCACCTGATCAGGATAAGCAACTAATGTGGGGAGGCCCCTAGGAGAGGAGAGGGAAATGAAAAAAATGTGGCCTACTTAGGATTTAGTATCCCGCAGGGACAGTTTGCTTGGCCTGGTTAGGGCAGTTTCTGCACAGCATCATTTACAAGGCTGGAAGGATCAAAGACCAGGCATCCAAGGAGAAGACCCGTTGCTCTAGTGGAACCTGAAGTGAAGTGTATTGATTCTATCTGTACTGGAACAGGCTTGGATGTTTGAGCCTTATAAATGCCCCAAACACAAGAAAGCCCTCTGTTTCTACCACTGCAGGTCATTCTCAAGAGGAATTGTACCATTAGGCTTAACTGCCCCATTTTGTGATGCCTCAGAGGAGGACCAACTTCCTCCACCCCCTAAAAAACACATATACATTAAAGCGAACAAGTGACAAGTTCTTGCTTACTGCTGGCTCCCCAGGAACGTTTTTTACCTCCCTCTCTTGTCCACTCACCAGTGACTAAGAGATCCTAGTGAACCTCCTTACACAGACTGCTATGAAAGGACAGAAAGGGATCCTTGGTTACTTAAGGGGTTAAATAGACTGAAGGAGGAAGATCAGGACAAAAACCAGGGCGGCTATCTCCCATTAAGGTAGTTAATGCATAGGAAGAAGACAATTTAAGGGAAAAAAGGAAGTTAGTGGCATAGAAGAAGATACTGGTAAATGAAACTTAAAACAACCAAAAATATTTGTTTGAAAAAAAACCTTTTTTTTTTTTAAATTTTCGAGTTGGGGGTCTCATTCTATTGCCCAGACTGGAACGTAATTACATAGTCATAGGTCACCACAGCCTCAATCTTCAGGTAAGCCTTCTGCGTCAGCTTCTCAAGTGACTGGAACTACAGGCATGTGCCACCATGCCCAGCTAATTTTTTGACTTTTTGTAGAGATGAAGTGTCACTATGTTGCCGAGGCTGATCTTGAACTACTGGGCTCAAGCAATACTCTTGCCTCCGTCTCCCAAAGTGCCAGGATTATACTGCACCCAATCTGAAAAAAATATATAAACCATAGCACTTGAATTTTAAACTTCACTAGAGAAACACCAAAATAGAGTAGATACTTCTGGAAACAAAATTTTAAATATGAAAGATCAAATAGAGAAATTATATGACAACAAAGTCCCAGAATATCAAAGTTGGTAGTCATGAGACATGAAGAATAGATCCAGAAGAGGTGAAACAAACAAATAACAAAGGACGTTCCAAAAGGTAAAAGGGGAACACAAAAAGGAGAAGTTTAACAACAACAGAACAAAGAGTCTGCTTTTCAGATAGAAATGTACCAAGCATAACTTTTAAATGACACTCATTTTGACAAAATCTGATAAAAACTGAGATCACCAAAGATAAAATAAAATTTTATACTTCCAGAAAATAACAGAGAGAAAGACACACACACACACACACACACACACACACACAGAGAGAGAGAGAGAGAGAGAGAGAGAGAGAGAGAGAGGATTCAGTTACACAGAAAATTAAATCAAAATAGATTTCTCCACTGCAAGACTGGAAGACAGGGAAGTCTATATTTACAATATTTCCAAGAAAAAAGAGTGAGATTCAAAAATTCTTTATCAGCCTAGATATTACGCCTATGGAAGGGCAAAATAATAAATTTATATGATCACAAAATATATTTCCTGTATACCTTTTCTAAGAAAACAAAGAAGCAAAAACAAATCAGGACAAGTTAATACAAGAATGAATGTACAAGAAACAATGGTGAGGAAAAAACTTCTAGTTTTTAAAAGCTAAAGCTGTTAAAATAAAAAAAATGATAATGCAATTTTTGAAGTATAAAATAAAATGTTGATTAGGATTATAAAAAGGAAAAAAGCATAATTCAAGGAAATGTAAATAATAGTTTAGAATTAAAAAATTTAAAATATCTAAAAATTAGGGCCAAAGAAAGAAGAGTTTTGAAATAAAAGTTTATTAGACGATGGAATGAGGAATAAGAAGAGGGGAAGAGGAGGTAGGGAAATAAAATGGAGGCCATTGCTTTACTTGGGTTTTGGAATGTCAAAACAGAGACCAAGAGCAGAATTTTGAAACTGGTGAAACTGGGAGCAGAGGAGGAAGACAACAGATGTAGGAAGGATCAGGAAAGGACTAGGCCTTCTTCTTGGCCTAAAAATGTTGAAAATGCATTCGCTTCTCAAACACACAGGGAACAATCATAAATGTTTCACCCATTCTGGTAAATCTCTGAAGCTTTGCAGGATTGATCTTCCACCCAGCAGATACGGTCTTTTGTCAAAGCCTCCAGTGCACTCAACATCTTTTGTTCATTTCACCTGATTAGACTATGTTTGATGTAGTGGATCAGTATATTATTCTAGGGGAGAGCCACATGTTCCAAATCACTTCTGATAATATTATAATAGACTATAATATGATAGTGTTATGACTGAAGTGCGAGAAGGAGACACACCAGCATGCCAAGTCTGAATTATGAGCCCTTTACTAATGTGCGGGTCAAGAGTAGGTTCACACCAAGAAAGCTCTTGACATTTAAGTGAAGTTTGCAACAAGCTTTTAAAGGCAAAAACTGCAAGTGAGCTACATAGCAGGGCGTGAGGGTACAAGGAACTAAAAACAAAAGGAACAAACTCTTGGATTTCAGTTAACAAGGCATACAATTACACGGAACTTGTGACTAGGGAGTTTTCAATGGCCAGCAAGAATGGTCAGCATGATCAGCTCAGGGGAATGCAGTTGTGGGTCTGTGGTCATGGGAATGTTACAGCAATTACACATATACAATGGGGGGGCGGTTATTTTTAGGTCAGGCAGACAGCTAAGATGGAGGATTTCAACAAAATGGAGTTACTTATGTCAAGCAAGTTATTGTAATTATTTTGCATATTTTATTAGCTATTTCATTCCCCCCTTTTAGTTGTACATGAGTTAATTCATTGACTCATTGGTTAATGAGAAAGACAAGGAAGGGTTAAGGAATGAGTACAATGTGTTTAAGAAATTAATAACTGTAACCAGTAAATTAGTCTATTTTAAGCAGTTGAAGTTTTATGGTTTAGCTGAGCATTGGCTGGACAGCCTGTGGTGTGGTTGAAGCAGGATGGTGGGTGAGAAGATTTTCATTTTAAATGTCCAAGCAGGGTGGAGCCATGTTATTTTTTTTTTTACTTTCTTGACTCACGAGTGATGAATTTAAGCTGGCAGTCTGCTAACCTTGAGTGTTGTTGGGGTGGTGCGAATGACTTTGTAGGGTTCTTTCCAGGTAGGGGTCAGTTTTTTCTTCTGGAACTTTTTGATGTAGACCAAGTTCCCAGGCTGAAATGGATGACATGGTGTGGAGGACGGAGTTGGCAAGGTGGCCTGGACATTGGTGTTTACAATATTCTGGACCTGTTGTAAAGACTGGAGATACTTCAACAGAGATTGATTAGTGATTTTTTTTTAAGAATGCAATCCTGCAACTGGAGTAACAGAGGGGGTTTTCCAAACATGATTTTATATGGAGTAAACCCAGCTTTATATGGGGTGTGGAGAAGAGTTATAGGCAGAAGATTTACCCATTTTTCACCAGTCTTTATTATTAATTTGGTTAAAGTAGATTTTAAGGTTTGGTTTATGTGTTTTACCTGTCCACAGCTTTGTGGTCAGTAAGCACAATGTCCAGTTAACGCTGAGTGCTTTACTAACCAGCTGTACTATGGACAAAGTAAAGGCAGGACCACTGTTAGAGCCAACAAAGAGGGGGAGCCTAAACCTAGGAATGATTTCATTTAGTAAAAAATCTTGCGACCATAAGTGCAGTTTTATTTTTTGTGGCAAAGGTCTTTATTTAATTAGAAAAAGTATTACCAATACCAGTAGATAATTGTACCCCATCTGAGGGGGTTTCATTTCAGTAAAGTCTAGTTTTCATTTTTCTCTGGGGGTTACTTCTTGAGCCCTGATGCCACCCAGAGATCCCAGTCCTTGTTTTGCATTGACTTGGGCACAGGCCGGGCACATAGCAGCTACCGTTGCAGTTATGCTTTTTAGGTTATTAATATGATAAAAACAGTTTAACAGCTCAGTCATTTCAGTACCTCCCAAATGGGTAGTAGAATGTAGTTGTTTTACCAAGGCATGCTTCAAGGTTTTAGGCAGAATAATTTTAGAGTCCTTAATCTACCATCCAGTGGAGTCTTTGTAAGCTCCCACTAGGTCAGCCTGTTTCTCTTCTTCCTGGGTATAGGTGGGCTGTTTTGGGAGAGAAGGAGCTGGAAAGGTTTTAGTTAGCAGGATAGTTAGGGATTTAATTGGGAGTTCTGCTGCCTTACGAGCTGCCTGATCTGCCAAGTGGTTCCCAATTGCTTCTGGAGTATTAAATTTCTGGTGTCCCCTGCAATGAATGATGGCTACCTCTTTGGAGAGCCATATAGCCTCTAGGAGGGCTAAGATTTTCTCCTTGTTTTTGATGGTCTTATCTGCAGTGGTAAGAAGTCCTTGTTCCTTGTAGATTATGGCATGTACATTAAGTGTGGCAAAAGCATACCAGCTGTTGGTGAAGATGTTTACTAATTTTTCTGTTGCCCAGCACAAAGCCTGAGTTAAAGCAATTAGTTCCGCTTTCTGAGCCGAGGTACCTTGAGGCAACACCTGTAACCAGATTACATTGTAAGCCATGGTTATTGCTGCACCAGCCTTGCAGATTCCCTCTCTTACCAGGTTGTTACCATCCATGAACAGGTCAGCATTAGCCTGGATTAAGGGTAGGTCCCGAAGATTGGGCCGGCTGGCCTGAGAGATGTTCAACACATTTTTAGAGTCATGAATTGGCATCTTGGATTGTTGTCAGTCAGCAGAGTGGCCAGATTGAGGCACTGAGTAGGAGAGAAAGTTAGTCTTGGTTGGTCAAGCAAGAGACTCTGCTATTGAGTGATATGAGCATTTGACATTTAGCGGTCAGAAGCTCCTTGGAACAAAGTTTCATTAGCATGGGGAAAAGCCAAAGCCAAATTTTGGCCAAAAGTTAATTTATCTGCGTGGTTGTGGCTGCAATGGCCCAGAGACAAGAGAGCCAGTCAGAGGCTACTGGGTTCAGTCTTTTAACAAGTTAGTCACTGCTCTCCTTCAGGATTCTAAACTCTGAGTGAGGACCCCTTTTGCAATTTCTCGTTGTTCATGAAAGAACAAGGGAAAAGGCTTGGCAACATCTGGGAGGGCTAAAACCAGGGCTTGAGTGAGAGCTGCCTTTAACTGCTGGAACACTTGTTCCTCAGTAGCAGTCCATCACAGGGGCTGGTCCCCTGCCATGGCAGTGTATGGAGGTTTGGCAATTTCAGCAAAACCAGGGATCCATAACCAGCAATACCTGCCGCCCCCAGGAATTTCCATACCTCTTTCTTTGTGGTTGGCATGGGAAGTTGAAGAATGGCTTCTTTCCAGGCTGAGGTCAGAGTTTGCTTACCCTTCATTAGCTGGTATCCCAGGTAGGAGACCTAGGTTGAGCAGAGCTGTGCCTTCTTCACTGAGACAAGAAGATCAGCCAGAGGCTACTTCAAGCAGCTGAGAAATATTCATTCCTGCAAAAGCCTCCAGTTTCTGCAGCTTTTTTTCAGATGTCTGAAGCTGCCTGAGCCACAAATGTCAAGTTAATAGCTCGAGCATTCTCAGAAGCGGAAGGATTAAGAGGGGTGTAGGTTTACACCCCCGGAGACTTGGGTCCCTGGAGAACCTCGGTGGTTTTAGAAAGATTGATAGGTTTCTTCGCTGCCCCCTTCTAATCTGCTAATAGAGTCCAGTGATAGGTATCTAATGCCCTGGACCCAACTGAAATGTTAGGGTCCCAGTTTGGACAAGAGGAGGGAAAAACCTTATTTAACATTTCCTGACTTTTTTCCTGAGCACCTGCAGCTGAGGCTGGAACAGACTTCCTAATGCGCTCTCGCGTCTCAGAAGTAAACAAAGTTTAAGGAGCTGCTGACAATTGTCCAAGTGGGGTGATGTGTACACATAATTAATTTCATTAAAGAAATTAAAACCTGTGGTTTTTCTAAGAACAGTGGGTTCTGAGTTTTTAATTATATAAGTCAGAGGTTTTAAAAGGAATATATATCAGAAAGGGTTGCTCATCTTGATCTGCCCCCTGCAGAAGAATGTTGCTGTAGGGGAAGAAGGGGTGTTGGATTGGTCCAAGAGCTGAGATAAGTAGCCAAAAGACAAAGTTGGCAAGGTTAATTTTTACCTAGAGCATGTACTTTCCAGGACACAACACTTTTTTTTTAAATCACAGCGTTAGGGTTTAGGAACAAGATAAAAAATGGCTTTTGGCTCTTGCTTTGTTTTTTTATTTTTCTATTCCTGTTTTTGGAAATATTTTTATGATCCTGGGAAATGGGGCGAAGATCAGTCTTCCATACTTACTTCTTGCTGAAGTGGGCCATAGAGATTTTTATTTTTTAACTTATTTTCAAGGATACGAATAGGAAACAATGAGACTTTAACCAAATATTATTTGGATTTAATACAATATCAAGTGAGAGCATTGACAAAATTATTATTATTTTTTAATCAATATTTTTTATTATGATTTTGTGGGTTACATTTAAGGGTTAGGTGTACAATTACGTTTCATTCAGGCACCCTGTTGATAAGAGGTGTTTCCCCATCCCCAGACAGATATTTGCGACTGTTAATCCCATCCCCCTCCCCACCCCCATAGTTTCCCAGTACCGTCAGTCATTTTCTTATAGTATTACATTGAATGTTCAAGGTCCATTATATGAGTGAGAACATGTGATACTC
>NW_007256188.1:0-862 GCF_000164805.1 Carlito syrichta | reverse complement strand
CTGACTGGAGTTAGGTGGTATCTCAGTGTGGTTTTGATTTGCATCTCCCTGATGATTAGTGAGTTGGAGCATTTCTTCATGTGTTTGTTGGGTGCTCGGATGTCTTCTTTTGTGAAGTGTCTGTTCATATCTTTTGCCTATTTGATAAAGGGGTTGATTGTTTTTTTCTTTTCAGCACATTTGAGTTCCTTGTAGATCCAGGATGTTAAGCCTTTGTCAGACCTGGAGTTGGCACATACTTTTTTCCAGTCTGTAGGCTGTCTCCCTGCTCTCTTGATGGTTTCTTTGGCTTTGCAGAAGCTTGTCAGTTTAATAAGGTCCCACTTGTCTATCTTCTCCCTTATGACCTGTGGGTTTCGGGTTTTGTACAGGAATTGGATGCCAGTTCCGATTTCCATGAGGGTATTTCCTTCCTTTTCTAAGGTTCTTATGGTTTGAGGTTTTACATTTAGGTCTCTGATCCATTTGGAGTTAACCTTTGTGCATGGGGATAGATAGGGGTCCTGTTTCAATCTTCTGCATGTGGTCAGCCAGTTTTTCCAGCACCATTTACTGAATAGGTTCTCCTCTCCCCAGTGGTAGGTGGTGGGGGCTTTGTCGAAGATGAGTTGGTTGAAAAATTGAGGTTTTGCTTCTGGAATCTCAATTCTATTCCATTGATCTATATGCCTGTTCCTGTACCAATACCAAGCTGTTTTGATGATTGTAGCTTTATAGTAAAGTTTGAAGTCTGGTAATGTGATACCACCAGGTTTTTTTTTGTTTGTTTGTTTTTTGCTGAGGATTGTTCTGGCTATTCTTAGACGTTTGTGTTTCCATATGAATTCCTGTGTTGCTTTTTCCAGGTCTGAGAAGAATGTTG
>NW_007256187.1:16289-17792 GCF_000164805.1 Carlito syrichta | reverse complement strand
AACATTCGTAAAACCATAAATGTAATTAAATACATCAACAGATGTCAAAACAAAAACCACATGATCATATCATTAGATGCAGAAAAAGCTTTTGATAAAATCCAGCACCCTTCTTGATAAAAACCCTTGAACATCTAGGCATACGGGGAACATACCTCAAAGTAGTAAAAGCCATCTATGAGAAACCCACAGCCAGCATACTCCTAAATGGACAAAAATTGGAACCAATTTCCCTGAAAACTGGAACTAGACAAGGATGCCCACTCTCTCCCCTCCCGTTCAACATAGTATTGGAAGTCCTGGCTAAAGCAATCAGAGAAGAGGAGGCAATCAGAGGTATTCAAATAGGAAAAGAGGAAGTCAAGTTATCTCTCTATGCAGATGATATGATTGTGTACCTTGAAAACCCAAGAGAATCTGTCAAGGGTCTCCTTACATTGATAAAAGCCTTTGGCAAAATCTCAGGATACAAAATAAATGTACAAAAGACAATCGCATTTCTCTACACCAATAATAAACAAACAGAAACCCAAATAAAAAACACAGTTCCATTCACAATAGCCACAAAAAAATGAAATACCTTGGCATCTTCCTAACCAGAGATGTGAAAGACCTTTACAATGAAAATTACAAAACACTGCTCAAAGAAATCAAAGCTGACATGAACAAGTGGAAAAATATCTCATGCTCATGGATCGGAAGAATCAACATTGTGAAGATGTCCATCTTACCTAAGGCAATCTACAAATTCAATGCAATACCCATTAAATTACCAACAACATTCTTCTCAGACCTAGAAAAAGCAACACAGGAATTCATATGGAAACACAAACATACAAGAATAGCCAGAACAATCCTCAGCAAAAAAAAAAAAAACAAAGCAGGTGGTATCACAATACCAGATTTCAAACTTTACTATAAAGCTACAATCATCAAAACAGCTTGGTATTGGTACAGGAACAGGCATATAGATCAATGGAACAGAATTGAGATTCCAGAAGCAAAACCTCAATTTTTCAACCAACTCATCTTCGACAAAGCCCCCACCACCTACCAATTGGGAGAGGAGAACCTATTCAGTAAATGGTGCTGGGAAAATTGGCTGACCACATGCAGAAGATTGAAACAGGACCCCTATCTATCCCCATGCACAAAGGTTAACTCCAAATGGATCAGAGACCTAAATGTAAAACCTCAAACCATAAGAACCTTAGAAAATGAAGGAAATACTCTCATGGAAATCGGAACTGGCATCCAATTCCTGTACAAAACCCGAAACCCACAGGACTTAAGAGAGAAGATAGACAAATGGGACTTTATTAAACTGACAAGCTTCTGCAAAGCCAAAGAAACCATCAAGAGAGCAGGAGACAGCCTACAGACTGGGAAAAAGTAGTTGCCAACTCTAGGTCTGACAAAGGCTTAACATCCTGGATCTACAAGGAACTGAAACGTACTGAAAAGAAGAAAACAAACAACCCCATTATAAAATGGGCGAAAGAT
>NW_007256187.1:6976-14865 GCF_000164805.1 Carlito syrichta | reverse complement strand
CCGCCTGGGCAGTGAGACTCATCTTTACAATAAATCAAAAAATCAGCCGGGCATGGTAGCGCATGCCTGTAATTCTGGCTACTCGGAAGGCTGAGGCGGAAGGATCACCAGAGCCCAGCAGGTCGAGGCTGCGGTGGCCGGGAGCGGCCACTGCACTCCAGTCTGGGCAACTGAGTGAGACTCCAACTCAAAAAAAAAAAAAAAAATAGGGAAATACTTAAATAAAACATGCTATATTAGTAAAATAAAATAGACCTAGTAAAGTTTTTTAAAGAATATTCAACAACATGGAAAATATTATTATAAAATTTAATTTTCAAAAGTTGTAAGACCTCTTTCCTTCCCTTCCCTTTCTAAGTAACTTAGTCTTAAAGTCATTAGGTGGGATAGAGCAAGGCAGATATCCATGAGGAGGGGCAGCCTGGTACAGGGAAGTCAGACCCAAGAGAGTGTCAGAGTCAGAATGGGTAAAGGGCATCCACATGGGAGGAGAAATGGTGCAGCAATGGGAGATTGGTTGCATATATGAAAATTGATGGAATAAGCAAATATATTTTTAAAAACACAGGAGAAAGAATTTATAAATTAGAAATTATAAATATGGAAATGAAGACATAAATATGGAAAGAGAAAAATGAATATGAGCTTGTGAGGATGGATTTGAATTGGAATATTGGTGCAAATTTATAGTTTTTAATATAGATACATAAAGTAATAAAATACATGCAAATGCATGTCAGTGTGTGTGTGTGGGTGTGTTTGGATCTTTTGCTATTTCCCCAACTCTGTCCACTGAGAAAGCCTTGAAACTCTTCTCCAACAGGAATGAGCATCTACCTAGCACCCAGATTTCAGTTTCAAAATAGTATTCTCTACTAGAAACAGCCAGGCATCCTTAGAGAAATGATGGATTCCTGGGCCATCTTGTTGTTCCTTAAGGAAAGGACTTGCCTAAAGAATGATAGGGACATGTCAGAAGCATACAAAAACCATACTAAAAGGACTTTCAACCTGGCACAGAGGCTCACGCCTATAATCCCAGCACTTTGAGAGGTCAAGAGGGGAGGATTGCTTGAGCCCAAAAGTTTGAGATCTGTCTGGGCAACATAAGAATACCTCATCTTTACCAAAAAATATCACAAAAAAGTTAACTGGGTGTGATGGCATGTCCCTGTAGTCTCAGCTACTCAGGAGACGGAGGCAGAAGCATCACCTGAGCCCAGGAGGTCAAGGCTGTGGTGAGCTATGATCATGCCACCGCACTCCAGCCTGGGCAAAAGAATAAGAGTGAAAGAAAGAAAGAAAGAAAGAAAGAAAGAAAGAAAGAAAGAAAGAAAGAAAGAAGGAAGGAAGGAAGGAAGGAAGGAAGGAAGGAAGGAAGGAAGGAAGGAAGGAAAAGAGGAGGGGAAAAAAGGACTTCCACTTGCTAATTTGGGACAAATTACAAATTACAACTCACTAAATAAAACAAGAAGCTATGAGTCCATAATATAAATAAATGAATGTATTTAAAATGTGATGAGGAATTAAGTAGTTACAGTTTCAAAATGCATCCACTACAAAATACTTATTAGTTACAAAGAAAAAGTAATAACTTCAGTGGAGAAGCCTGATAGATTTCACCTTAATCAAGGGAACAAAGTAAACATCATCAATAATGGCTTTAATTGAAATTGAACTGAGAGGATGAAGTGGGAAGAACATGCATCATTTTGTGACATCCCTGCCAAAGAAGCAGAATCTGAATCTAATCAGGACAAACCCATATCAAGAGACATTCTACAAATAACTGGCCTGGAATCTTCAAGAGTCAAAGGAATTAATCAAATAAAGTCTGAGGATCTGTATCAGAGAAAAGAGAACTGTAAAGAGAAAAAGAGAGACATGACTACCAAAAGCAAGCAAAAAACAAAAAAACACATGGTTCTGAATTGGATCTTTTTGCTATAAAGGACATTATTGAGACAAATAGAAACATTTGAATAGGGTCTGAGTTAGATGGTAGCATAATATTAATGTTAATGACTTGATTCTGATGGTTATAAATGAGAATATCCTTGCTATAAAAAAGACACACTAAAGGAGTCAGCAGTGAGGGGACATTCAGCAATTTACTCTCAATGGTTCAGAAAAAAAAAGAATTATCTGTGTTGTTGCAACTTTTCTTAAAATTATGGTTCAAAAGTATAATGTAAAACTGTAAAGAATATTTGATTTCAATTTTGTTTTTAAAGATATACATGTTTGTCATAAACGGCCCCTGAACATTTATCATAATGCCATAAGAAAGAGTCCGGCAGTAGTAGGGAGCACATAACATCAATAAGCGTACCTAATCTAAAACCAGGCAAAGTGGGGAGCAAAGGGAGGCCCAAATTTTATCTGTACGATGACCACTTATCTACTTAATCCCGAATTGTACCCCACATCTTTAAAATAAAATAAAAAAGATATACATGTTTGTAGGTATCTTTGCACATAAAAAAGCTAAAAGTATATGCACCAAAATTTGAAGGATGATTAATCTTGAACAGCGTGAGTACATTTGACCATAGCTCTCTTCTTTTTCCTATGTATTTTATTAATGTTCTACAATAAATTGCATTTTTTTAAGTTGGATTCTCCCCATCACCCAGGCTGGAATGCAGTGGCACATTCACGGCCACCCCAGCGTCAACCTGCTGGGCTCTGGCAATTCTTCCACCTCAGCTTTCCAAGTAGCCAGAACTACGGGCACACAATACCATGCGTGGCTAATTAGAGACAAGGTCTCACCAAGTTGCCCAGGTTGGTCTTGAACACGTGGGCTCAGACAATCCACTCGCCTCGGCCTCCCAAAGTGCTGGGATTACAGTCTGAACCACCAATCCTGGCCAAATTGTATTGCTTTTTTCTTGATTGGTTAAATCACTAGAAACAAATACTAAATAATGAAGATAAGTAAAAATATAATGAATTAATTAAAATTGCTCTAAATCTCATTACCAAAAGTTAACCACTGATGACATCTTGGCATCCATCCTTGAAGAATTTTTTAAAGGTAATATATGCATATAATTTTTAACAAATATGAGCATAGGTTTTCACAAAAATGGAATTATAATAAAAACACTAAACTTTTTTCACTGAATTCATCAACATTCTTCCATGTTAATGAATCTAGGTCTTTATAATCATATTAGAGGTTGAATACTATTTCATTGCTGAACTACTATTATTTATTAAATAATCCCTGTTACTGGACATTTGGGTTTTTTTATTTCTTCCATTATAAACCATGCTACAGTAAACGTCCTTTTTCACACAACTTTATGCAATTGTCAAATTTATTTTTTTGGATTAATTATGAACAGTGAAATTCCTGAATTAAATAATAAGAAAAAAATATTAGAAGTTTCTGTTGCATAATATCAAATTGCCCTCCAGAGAGTATGAGTTTCAGTGTAGATTCTTACCAATCTGGCACCCTAATCCATGACAATATTGGATAGTATCATCTTTTTTCTATGTAAGAAAGTTATGCAATCAGAATAAACAGTAATCTTTAACATTTTTGGAGATAACCAGGTAAACAAGTACATTTTATAAGTCTATATATGTCCTAGAAATGATAAACATTCTATGGTTTTGAACTAAGTTATAGGTCAATTGTTAGTAAGGGGGGGAGGGAAGTAAAATAATTTTTCAGTTCCCACATAAAGAAAAGGAAAGAATAATTTTGAGTGGAGAAATGGAAAAACAAAACAGCAACAAAAAACTATGATGGGCTGGGCTGGGTGGCTCAGCCTGTAATCCCAGCACTTTGGGAGGACGAGGCAAGTGGATTGCCTGAGCACTCAGGTTTGAGACCAGCCCAGGAAACTTGGCGAGACCTCATCTCTACAATAAATAAAAAATTAGCCAGGTGTAGTAGCTCATGTCTGTAGTTCCAACTACTTGGAAGACTGAGGTGGAAGGATCACCAGAGCCCAGCAAGTCGACACTGGGGTGACCATGAATGTGCCACTGCACTCCAGCCTGGGCGACAGAGTGAGACTCCAACTCAAAAAAAAAAAAAAGAAAAGAAAAGAAAAACCATGATAAGTCATTCCAGATCAGAAGATCCTGCATTTCCTAACTATATTCACTATCTATTGCTGTGAAACAAATTACTCTAAAACGCAACAGCTCAAATCAATAAAACTTTATTATGTTATAGTTTGTAAAGGTCAGGGGTTTAGAAGCAAGTGAGCTGAGAGGTTCTAGTTCAGGGTCTCCCATGAGGTGGCAGGCAAAATCAGCCAGGGCTGCAGTCATCTGAAGGTTTGGGGCTGGAGGATCTGCTTCCAGGAAGGCTCACCTCTATGGCCTTTGGTGCAGGCAGGAGGTCTCAGTTCCCATGCAGATCTCTCTATGGTGTTACTTGAGTGTTCTCCTGAAGTGGCAACTAGCTTACCCCGGAGCAAATGATACGAGATCAAGGGCAAGGAAGAAGCCAAATGCTTTTCTTTTTTTTTTTTTTTTTTTTTTACCTATCTCAGAAGAACCATGCCATCACTTTGATAGCATTCTATTTATTAGAAGTGAGTCTTTTCCTGGTAGATGCTTTCACTAAGTTCAGCCACATTCAAGAAGAGGGAAATTAAGCACACCATTTAAAGGGAGAGCATCAGTGACTGTGTGGACAAATGTTAAGGCCACCACAATAACTAAAAGCCATAAAGTTCTTATCAAGAGCATCTATAGTCTCAGATGTTGATGACAGACGGCTGACATCTCAGATCAAGAAAACTGGGGCTGGGCACAGTGACTCATACCTGTAATTCCAGTGTTCTGAGAGGTCAAATTAGGAGGATTGCATGAGGCCAGTTTGAGACCAGACTAGGCAACATAACAAGAACCCAACTCTACAAAAATAAAATTTTTTTAAATATTAGCCAGGCGTGGTGGCATGCACTTATAGTACTACCTACTCGGGAACCTGAAGCAGAAGGATTACTTGAGCCCAGAAGTTTAAGGTTGCAGAGAACTAAGGTTGTGCCACTGCACTCCAGCCTGGGTGACAGAGTTAGATTCTGTCTCTAATTTAAAAAAAAAAAAAAAGTTGGAAACATGGTCGTAGTAACTTCATTGATTCAGGAGCCAGAATACCTAGACCAGGGAAGATAAAGCTTATTAGCCAGTGTTTGAGAATGGGCCATCCAAAAAAATGTGAGTTCAATTAGATACATATCCACTGAGCCCCTACAAGATACAAGGCATTGTGTTAGTTCTACTGGGTATATCCCACTTAGTATATAAACAGGAACCAGAGAGTTTACTTACCCAGGATAAGCTACTAGGATTTTACTGCAGGCTGTAAAGTTCTAGATTCCATGTGCTTAACTATTATGCTAACCCTGTCCTTCAGCTCCTTGGAATCTTTCCAATAAAGTGAGTTACCTATGGGTTATCCCTTCCTTAGAACATATAAACTCCGAAAAATCAGCCTCTGTTGGGACTTGCCTTAAGCTAATTTATTGAATCAGGTGGCCTAAAAGTGAAGGTTAAGATGAATATTCTTGAACTAGTGATTTATTAAAGGAGTGCTCTCAGGAGAAATCTGTAAGGAAGAAAGGAAAACAGGAGAGAGCAGAAGGAAAAGCTAAACAAAGAGTGATTTTTGCTGAAGTTTGGCCTCAAACCTGACCCCATAGGGAGCTGTAGAATATGACTGAGCCCATAAAATTGAGGCAAGAGGTCCAGGTTCTTGTACATACATACTAGTTGGTCACTGGCTGTGGGTTAATCCTAGGGAAGTACATCACCTCTAAAGCACTGTCAACAAAGAGGTGGCCATAGGCTGGAGGCTATTCTCTAGAGAAGAAGTGCATCTGTGAATTCTTGGCAGAAAGCAAAACAGCTTGGGGATGGCTGCACTTGTCTGGTGAAGATCTATCTGTGTCAGCTGACTCTTGGGATACCCTTTTCTTAACCTTAGAAATACATTCTTGCCGGGCATGGTGGCTCATGCCTATAATCCCAGCACTTTGGGAGGCTGAGGTGAGAGGATTGCCTGAGCCCACAGGTTCGTGACCAGCCTGGACAATGGCGAGACCTCATCTCTGCAATAAATCAAAAAATTAGTCGAATATGGTGGCGTATGCCTGTAATTCCAGCTACTTGGAAGGCTGAGGCAGAAGCATCACCTGAACCCAGCAGGTCGAGGCTGTGGTGGCCGTGAGTGTGCGACTGTACTACAGCCTGAGAAACAAAGTGAGACTCCAACGCCAACAAAAAAAAAAAAAGAAAGAAACACATTCTTATAGCTCCTGTCTCCTACTACAGTTGCTTGCATATGTTGGGCCTTAGCTAGACCAGCTTTCCACAGCAGTGTCTAGCAGTATGTTGGGCCTTAGCTAGACCAGCTTTCCACAGCAGTGCTGGATCTAATCACATCACTCTCCCTCCTTCTATCTCAATTAGCCCTCTGGGTCTCATTTGTGGATAGGCTACAAGGGCAAATACAATACCTGGGGTTTTTTGTTGTTGTTGTTGTTGTTGTTGTTGTTTTGATTTGTCTTACTTTAATGATGTACATATATCTGGTGAGTAAGTAACACAGTGCCAAACCCATGCAAAAGCTCTCATGGAATAAGGGCTGTTTTGCTTTTTTCTTTTCATATTGTCATCTTGTAAAGGTGCTGAAAAATCCCATGCATTCATTGAAGTTAACAATTTTATATTCTCGTGTATAAAGATACATAATAAGTTTCTAAGGATAGAATTCCAAACACTAGCCTCAAGCTAGTACTGGACAGCTGACATTTTCAAATAGTGGAGCATCCCAGCGCCTCCTAAAATCCTATGTAAAGAGGTAATGGACTGTTATGCCTCAGCATGAACACTCACATTGCCCTCATTGTCCCTGTTGCTTAGCCCTAATACCACCATCTCCCTCTTCCCCTGACTCTTCTCCTAAATTTAAACTCTGCTTAGTTTCTGAATCATAATTCTAATAAAGAGCCAGGTCAGCTGCTCCTGGAGGTGATATCTCTGTAATTTGAACCACTTTCTGGAAACTAACTGGAACCCAGTCTGCGAATGTGAAGAGGAAAGGAAAGTCCTGTGGGTAGGATGCAGAGTACAGAGGCAGGAACACCAACAAATTCTATGCTAAACCACAGCATTGCTGAAAATGGCAAAAAAAAAACCTCTGTCCCTTGGAGTTCCTTTTGATCCCCTCAGGAATGAATCTCTGCCAGATAGTATAATTTCCCCACCTTGGGAAGGAGAAGCGATGAATTTGCTCTGTCTGGTAAGACTGAGCACTTGAGGGATCTGAAGAGGAGAGTCCTTATCTAGAGACAGACAGGGACAGGACGTGGGAGACATTACCCTAGATTCAGCCACAAGCAGAGCCCCCTCTACCATGTGTGTGGCCCTAGGCTAAATTTGATTAAGCACACTGAATCATCCATTGTGCTGCTGTAAATACTGACTTCCAGTGATTTTCTCAAAGGTTATTTTGTTATCTTACATTGTTGATGATCGCAAATGCAAGTCTTACCCAGAGTTTATAAGAAAATGAGAATGATCATTAATTTGGGGGCTATGAAAAATTTGCCATAGGGAATTTTATAACATGAACTTAAAACAACCTTCTAACCCTCTCTTCTTTTGGACTCTTTAAGCCACAATCACCACACTTTGAGTTGGAGTCTCACTCTGTCACCCAGACTGAAGTGCAGTGGCCGCTCCCGGCCACCGCAGTGCCCACCTGCTGGGCTCCGGCGATCCTTCCGCCTCAGCCTTTCAAGTAGCTAGAACTACAGGCACGTGCTCATCTTGGAGAGATGAGGTCTCGCCAAGTTGCCCAGACGAGTCTCAAACCCGCGGGCTCAGGCAATTCACTCACCTCAGCCTCCCAA
>NW_007256187.1:5250-6785 GCF_000164805.1 Carlito syrichta | reverse complement strand
CTTGGCGAGACCTCATCTCTATAATAAATCAAAAAATTAGCCGGGTGTGGTAGCACACACCTGTAGTTCCAGCAACTCAGAAGGCTGAGGCAGAAGGATCTCCGGAGCCCAGCAGGTTGAGGCTGGGGTGGCCGGGAGCAGCCACTGCGCTCCAGTCTGGGCGACAGAGTGAGACTCCAACTCAAAAAAAAAAAAAGAAAGAAAGTATGCGACCTCTTTCACAATTGACCATACTTCTGCCTTTCACACACTATAGCCAGCAGGAAGGATAGGCAAGGGATCCACGGGCAAAATGAAAGAAACAGTCTTGTTCATGCAAGGTTAAGACCAACCCAAGAGAGCACATCATCCCCCATCAACTGGAGGCAATAGAGATTATTGATACAAAGTACCCAAATGGCTTTGAAAAGCAACAGTCTCAAAATCCTCCACATAGTATGGATTCTACAAAAGGGATGTAGTAATTGCCTTGGTGCCAGCAGTTGGAGTTTTATGGGATAAGAAACATGTGCTGCTTGCTAGCCCTGTCACCCCTAGGTGCTGTAGACCAAAATTAACACAGCAGTAAGAATATGGACATTGAAAGCCTCCACATGAGGACTTACGGCAAGATGGCGACGGGGCAACCCGGTCTGTGAAAACCTCTGCAAAGGAGAACTGCAGTGGGTCTCTGACTCTCGCCCTGGGGGCTGCGGACCCCAACATCGCAGCCTGCTCTTCATACGGAGCTTGGCCGTTGCCACCGCTGGGGCATCGCAGCTGTCTAGACAGCCACTGCAGCGCAGATGCTGCCGCCGCAGCCACCACAGCTGCCGCAATCGCCACAACCACCACCACCGCCACCGGTAGCACATCGCACCACCCGGGCTGGAGGCGATCCACAACTTCAGTCCTTGAAGCCCCTTCAGGGAAGATCTGCTGGGATCGCTGCCACCTCTCTTGCAACCGAGACATCCTGCCCGCCATAAGTCTCCTGCCGTCTGCCCTGAGGCAGGCAGCCATCTTTCCATCTTCAGCCTCTGATGTCCCTGTCCGGCCCCACCCTCTGGGGCGAGCAGCTGAGATAGCACCACCTGCTGCCAATTCAAGGTAACAACACCGAAACGGGAGAAACAAGCTTGATAAAGACATAGGTCAGAGTGGTGAATAGAGGGTGATCTGAACTATCTTTCACAGCAGACCAGGGGCAACTGACCCTAACTGCAAACTAATTTACCAGCTTGAAAAGAAAACTAGAAATCAGACCTGAAAGAACATTGGACATAAACGAAATGTTTCGGAGTGTGCTTCATTGATTCTGTTAGTTTAATGACTTAATTCTATTCCTACTGTATTGTTCCTTTTTTTCTTTTTTCCTCTTCCTTCTCTTCTCTTTTCTTCTCTCTATAAGCCATATCTTTGTATAGAGGAACAGCACACTAATAAGGTGGTTGGATAGCTGGTATGTTACCATCACTATGTTTTATTTTTGTCGGTATGAGAGTTGGTTCATCTGTAGCTGTGGTCTATTGTTTTTATCTGTTTCAGTATAGGCC
>NW_007256187.1:3876-4790 GCF_000164805.1 Carlito syrichta | reverse complement strand
TCAAAACTGCAAAAAGGACCACCCCCAACCTACAGTGCAACTCCAGAATTGAACAAAGTAAGAGGGCATACATAAAGAATAGGAGATTGAACAGACAGAAGTAAAACCAATTTCTTTGCCCCTGAATAACAGAATTAAAGAAGACAGTGATGTGGAGGGAAGGAAGAAGTAAGGAGGGGGAAAAAACTGCACAAATGAAGAAAAACCAAAAGAATATAGGTCTCACACAGACCCCTGAGAGATCAGACACTGAGAAAACAGATTCTGGAACACAAACAATGAAGAGCCCCAAGAATGACTGGTTACATGCAATAAACCCAGACATCAAGACATTAATGGAGAGAATTTTAAAAATTGAGGAGAGACAAGAGGAAAATAGGAAGGAGCTGATGTCAGAAATGACAGCAGTAAAGAATACTGTGATGGAAATGAATAACAGACTAATAAGCATGGAAAGCTGAATCAGCCAAGCAGAAAAAAGAATCTCAGAGCTCGAAGACCAAAACACAGAACTAACCTAAACTGTCAAAAGCATAGAAAAGAAGCTCAAAAAGACAGAACAAAACCTGCAAGAGATGAATGATCACTTCAAGAGACCAAACCTAAGAGTAATTGGGCTTCCTGAGGCAGAGAGAAAAACAGAAGCCACACTGGAACAAACATTTCATGAAATCATTCAAGAAAACTTCCCTCATCTCACTAAGGATGAAAAAATTCAAACACAAGAGATTCAGAGAACCCCTGCAAGACAACAAATGAGAAGACAAACCCCCAGACACATAATAATTCGCCTAAACAAAGTAGCTATAAAAGAAAAAATCCTAAAGGCAGCAAGAGAAAAAGGCCAGACTACCTACCAGGGAAGATCAATTAGAATAGCAGCAGATTTATCCACAGAAACCCTTCAGGCTGGG
>NW_007256187.1:2896-3839 GCF_000164805.1 Carlito syrichta | reverse complement strand
CACAACATTCTTCACAAGAGTACAGACAAAAGATTAAAAACACACATGAACCAACTCCAAAACCCAAAGAAAGACAACAAACAAACAGGAACAACTCTGTAAGAACCTTATGACAGGGATCAACTCTTGCATTTCAATTATTAGCCTAAATGTGAATGGACTAAATGCACCACTGAAAAGAAATAGAATGGCAAAATGGATAAAATATCATCAGGCAACAATCTATTGCCTTCAAGAGACTCACCTCACTAGAAAGGACACCCACAGACTCAAAGTAAGAGGATGGGAAACAAACTTTCAGGCAAACGGAATACAAAAGAAAGGAGGAGTAGCGATCTTAATTTCAGACAACATACCCTTCAAGTTATTAAAAATCAAAAAAGATACTACATAATGATAAAAGGTTCACTCTATCAACAAGAAATATCTATCCTAAACATATATGCACCCAACATAGGTGCGCCAACTTTCATAAAGCAACTTCTAGGAAAACTAAAGAAAGATATTGACTCTAACACCATCATAATTGGGGACTTTAATACCCCATTCACAACCCTAGACAGATCATCAGGACAAAAAATCAGCAAGGAGATCCAGAACCTCAATGTGACTTTGGACCAAATGGACTTAATTGATACCTACAGAACACTCCATCCAAAGACCACAGAATACACATTCTACTCATCACCACATGGAACATATTCTAAGATTGATCACATACTTGGCCATAAATCAAGCATAAGCAAATTAAAAAGGACCAAAATTCTACCATGTACCTTCTCGGACCACAGTGGAATAAAAATAAACATTGACACCAACAAAGTCCCCCCAAAACCCACAAAGGCATAAACACTAAACAGCATGATGCTAAACAACTCCTGGGTCAAAGATGAAATCAAAACAGAGATCAAAAGATACCTGGAAACAAATGAAAATGAAGAAA
>NW_007256187.1:753-2753 GCF_000164805.1 Carlito syrichta | reverse complement strand
AAAAGTCCAAATCCAGGACATAGAAGACAAAAAGATAATACAAAAAATCAATGAAACAAAAAGCTGGTTCTTCGAAAGGATAAACAAGATCAATGGTCCCCTAGCTAGACTGACCAAGAAAAAATGAGAAAAAAACCAAATAAGCACAATCAGAAACACAAAAGATGAAGTCACATCTGACCCTGAAGAAATACAAAAGATCATTAGAGACTACTACGTACACTTGTATGGAAACAAACTTGAAAACCTTAAGGAAATGGAAGACTTTCTGACATCACACAACCTACCTAGGTTGGAAAAAGAAGAAATTGAGACCCTAAATAGACCAATAACAATCAAGGAAATCGACCACGTAATAAGAAAACTTCCTACAAAAAAAAAGCCCTGGTCCAGATGACTTTCCAGCAGAATTCTACAAGACATTTAAGGAGGAGCTGATACCAATCCTACTGAAGGTATTCCAGGTGATTGAAAAAGATGGAACTCTCCCCAAATCATTTTACGAAGCCAACATCACATTGATACCCAAGCCAGGATCTTTGATGAACATAGATGCTAAAATTCTTAACAAGATCCTAGTAAACTGGATTCAGCAATACATCTCAAAAATCATCCACCATGACCAAGTAGGCTTCATTCCTGGGATGCAAGGCTGGTTCAACATTCGTAAAACCATAAATGTAATTAAATTAATCAACAGATGTCAAAACAAAAACCACATGATCATATCACTAGATGCAGAAAAAGCTTTTGATAAAATTCAGCACCCCTTCTTGATAAAACCCTCGAACATCTAGTCATACGGGGAACATACCTCAAAATAGTAAAAGCCATCTACGAGAAACCCACAGCCAGCATACTCCTAAATGGACAAAAATTGGAACCAATTCCCTGAAAACTGGAACTAGACAAGGATGCCCACTCTCACCCCTCCTGTTCAACATAGTATTGGAAGTCCTGGCTAGAGCAATCAGAGAAGAAGAGGCAATCAGCGGTATCCAAATAGGAAAAGAGGAAGTCAAGTTATCTCTCTTTGCAGATGATATGATTGTGTACCTTGAAAACCCAAGAGAATCTGTCAAAAGCCTCCTAACATTGATAAAGGCCTTTGGCAAAGTCTCAGGATACAAAATAAATGTACAAAAGACAATCGCATTTCTCTACACCAATAATAAACAAACAGAAACCCTAATAAAAAACACAATTCCATTCACAATAGCCACAAAAAAATGAAATACCTTGGCATCTTCCTAACCAGAGACGGGAAAGACCTTTACAATGAAAATTACAAAACACTGCTCAAAGAAATCAAAGATGACACAAACAAGTGGAAAAATATTCCATTCTCATGGATTGGAAGAATCAACATTGTGAAGATGTCCATCTTACCTAAGGCAATCTACAAATTCAATGCAATACCCATCAAATTACCAGCAACATGCTTCTCAAACCTGGAAAAAACAACACAGGAATTCATATGGAAACACAAACATCCAAGAATAGCCAGAACAATCCTCAGCAAAAAAACAAAGCAGGTGGTATCACATTACCAGATTTCAAACTTTACTATAAAGCTACAGTCATCAAAACACCTTGGTATTGGTACAGGAACAGGCATATAGATCAATGGAATAGAATTGAGATTTCAGAAGCAAAACCTCAATTTCTCAACCAACTCATCTTCGACAAAACCTCCACCACCTACTACTGGGGAGAGGAGAACCTATTCAGTAAATGGTGCTGGGAAAATTGGCTGACCACATGCAGAAGATTGAAACAGGACCCCTATCTATCCCCATGCACAATGGTTAACTCCAAATGGATCAGAGATCTAAATGTAAAACCTCAAACCATAAGAACCTTAGAAAAGGAAGGAAATACCCTCATGGAAATCGGAACTGGCATCCAATTCCTGAACAAAACTCAAAACCCACAGGTCATAAGAGAGAAGATAGATAAGTGGGACCTTATTAAACTGACAAGCTTCTGCAAAGCCAAAG
>NW_007256187.1:0-310 GCF_000164805.1 Carlito syrichta | reverse complement strand
TGGGCAAAAGATATGAACAGACACTTCACAAAAGAAGACATCCAAGCAGCCAACAAACACTTGAAGAAATGCTCAACTTCATTAATCATCAGGGAGATGCAAATCAAAACCAAACTGAGATACCACCTAACTCCAGTCAGAATGGCAATTATCAGCAACTCAAAAAATAACAGCTGCTGGAGAGGGTGTGGTGGAAAGGGAACACTTCTACACTGTTGGTGGGAGTGTAAACTAGTGCAACCTCTGTGGAAAGCAGTGTGGCGATTCCTAAAAGCTCTAAAAATCGACCTTCCATATGACCCCGCAGTCC
>NW_007256186.1:5644-18141 GCF_000164805.1 Carlito syrichta | reverse complement strand
GAGTTTAATTAAGCGTTGTTGGAGAAATTTAAAGATACATGGGGCTATTAAACAAAAAACGCAAATTAGAATGACAGGGCCTAGGAGTGAGGCCAGCCAGGTGACAAGAGGGTGTTGTAACCAGGTGAAAAGAGAAGAGTCTGGCTGTTGGTGGCATGTTTTAATTCATCACTTAGAAAATTGAGGACGTTTAGGTTTTTTTCTACTAGGCCAGTTTTGTCGATGTTATAACAGCATTCCTCTCCGAGAAAGAGGCAAGTGCCTCCCTTGTCAGCCGTTAGAAGATCTAAGACTAGCCTGTTTTGTAAGGTAACCGGGGCTGATGAGGTGATTTGGCATTGTAAGGAGGCTAGGGATGTTGCTGAAGCCTCTAATGCAAGTTGTAGTTTATTGGCTAGGTCTTGGGAGGAGGTAATGTTGTATGCTAGAGCCCCGCTGCCTAAGCCTGCTGCTGCCAGAGCAGAGGCAAGATAGACTCCTGCAATTACAGGAAGAAAGACTGCCTGTTTCTGGCAGGGGCGGGGTGACAATATCAGTGTTGTAGGTTTGTTTATTGTGTATTTTGTTGCAAATTCCCCTTGTGTGTATAGGGTTAATTGAGGTACCACGGTGACCAGGACACATGATGACTTAAAGGTTTTAGTAAGGAAGCCAGGTAGGGCACAGGTAACGTTGACAAGTGATGGATGAGTTGAGGTTGTGAACAGGGGAATTCCTGATAGTGGGGGGAAATGAACTGTAGGATTCTGTGTGCAGGGGGTGGTAAGATTTCCTATGAATGGTACTGCCATAAATGGGGGCAACTGAGGGCTGCACATAGGAAATAGAGAAGTTGCCTAGATGTGAGTAGTTGAGAAAACGTGCTCCCTGTTGGACTACTGAAAGCCAGGAAAATGGGGTGACTTTGGCTATCTGTTGTATGGAGGTTTGTAATATTCACCGTTGAGGTGGGTTAAAATTAATAGGGGAAGGAGGGTTAGGCTGGTAAACATAGTGTTGTAAGGGGTGAATTTTTATAAAAGACACTTAATAAGATCTGAAGATTTGCCTAGAGGGGATGGGATAGGCTGCTGTTTGTCCTTCAGTAGAATGTTTGAATGCTTGTTAATCGCTACACTGAGGCCAAAAGACTAAGAATAAGCTAAGTTTTTTGTTTGTTTTTGTTTTTTTTTGGGGGGGGGTTAATAATTGCCTTTCATTTTTCACTTCTGCCCTTGGAAATATTTTTATAATCTTGGGAAATAGGGCGAAGATCATTTTTTTGTATTTACTTTTTGCTGAGATGGGGCTGTAGCGATGTTTTTATCTATTTATTTTAAAGGGCATGAACAGGGACTTGCAGAACCTTAAGCAAATGCTATTTGAATTTAATAAAACATTAAGTGAGAGCATACGCAAAGATTATTAAGTAAACAATGATGAAAAGAGTTATTGTCCCAAAAAACTATGTTGGAAAAGTGAAAGTTCTGCAAATTGCATATATTTATTAACATAAATTGAAAATTTTTTTTGTAAATTATCTATAGTTGTATTTTAGCAAGGAAATATAGCCACTTTGACAGAAAGATTGAAAACATTAGAGACATGTAGTTAGGTTATAGCCTAAATTGAGAATTCAGAACAGGTAAACACTGGCAGGAGAAAACAGTTTCCTTTGTTTTTACAATCGGTCTGATACACTTTTACAACAATTGGTATGTTAGAGGGTGAAGCCCAGGTTATTCTGTCACTCACCCTATGTTGGAGAGTAAGCCTTGTGCCTGGAAAGAGGTTTTAAAGTTCGTTAGCCATTTGGCGGTGCTGTTAGTGAAGTTAATTTACCTGCCTTGAGGCAATTTAGAAGGGGGTGGGGTAGGTATGGTTTTTGGAGCTTGCTGCTTATCTCACCCTAGAGACTGAATCAAGAACTTGAAGAGTTTAAGTACCAAAGTCTTTAAAAGCATGTTATAACACAAAATCACAGTGGCTTAACTATTTAGCCAAAATGATAGTCCAACAATTTTGAAAAGAAAAAAATCTCGCTCTTTTGTAACAAAGACAGTGGGGGGAGGGCTAATGTTGTTTAAAGGAGGAAAAAAAAATTTTCTGGGGGGGGATATTGTTAATTAAGAAGCTCATGTTCTGGTCTTTGAGTAGCATGTTGGCCTAGCATTAGTGTAATTGATATTAATGGTAAATTTATGGACCATTTTTTTGACATGCTTAAATCTTCTATTTTTGTGCTATACTTTTTTAACCAGCCATTTTATTATAGACAAAAATGTACCATATAGACTTTTTATACAATTATTTATCTTTCTTTATTCTTTCTTACTAAAAACATACCTTACACCAATAACTTTCTTTATATTTTTCTTAACCTTAGAGCTCTAACCAAAGCAATAAGTTTATATGCAGTGGAAGGGCTTAGATAGACCAATGTAGAACTATTAGGGGAATCTAAAGTTATACAAAAGGCACCCAAAAAGCACAGTGGTGATGGCTCAGGGTAAAGAAAAATATGAGTTTTAATTTATAATTGAGAGACTCAAAGGACTCAAAAGAACTATACTTGCTATGAAAGAAACGTTTACTATATGAATTCCTACCTCACGTTCACTGTATTTTATAAACCCCTACCTCACATTTGCTGTATTTTATAAATCCCTACCTCAGACCCCACAAGACCAGGCATATGTCGGGTGCCTGGTAGTAACTGCGCCGGGTGCCTGGTAGTGACTGTGGCTGTAAAGTTACAAAATATTTGCAGTGTTTGTACTTAGAACTTTGTTAGGTTTTTGTTTGTCCCATAATAACCATGTTAAATGAAATAGCTGGCTTCTTCTGCTTCTGCAACCACTGCTGGCAGTGTGTGGATGTTAAGCAATAGGCCCCTCCCGGACATTCTTTTGCTTGAATTATGGTAGGCTCTGTGGCGCCAGCCGCTCTTCTGGTGGGCTCTGTGTTATTTCAAACCTGCTTGTATGCCCAAGCTGATTTATGCACAGTCACAGTGACTGTGTAAACCGCAGCTTATCTAACATTCCAGATGGCTTAACTAACTCCACTCTGCCCGTGTAGCCGTTAGTAGTCAATCACGGGCAGCCAAGCCCGCGCCTGTGCAAATCAAAAACGAACCCACGAATCTCAAGCTCTCCTGTCCCCTGACATCACCGCGGACCTAATTGGGAACTAATTATGCAAGGTCCGTAGACTTCGTTTTCTACATCATGCCTTCTTCTAATTGAATAACGTCTCAAGCCCAGGAAAAACTGGTCACGCCCAGTCCCTCCCTCGTAACTGTGTATATAAACTACTTGCTCTACTAGGTCGGGGCTCTCATTCTCGAGCCGCTGTGTTGGTTTCAGTTTGTGAGCCCAGACTCAAGCCTGAATAAAGACCCTCGTGTATTTGCATTGGAGCTGGCTCTTTGGTGGTCTCTTGGATTTAGGAATTTGGGGTCCAACAATAATGTCCCTTTCCAATAATGGAGCTGGACACGTTGGCATAATAAGGAAAGAGTGTTGAAATATTTTATTTCCCAGAACACATGGAAGTAATGGCATAGTGAGGGGCCTGGATATAATGCCCTGTGCCCCCACAACCAAAAGGGGTGAAGGAAGAAGTGGACCAGGAATTTAAGTAGAGCTGAGCATGTAGCCCCCGTATTAATAACAAATGATATAACCCCACCAGCTACTGATATTTTCACCCCAGGTTTGGTTGGTTTCATAGTTCGTCCTGAAGACATTGGGGCTACCAAGTTAGAGGTGAGTCAATCTGACTGGAGCAAGCCCAAGAGATCCCCTTTTGAGATCGTGTAAGATGCCTGGTGTCTTAATTGTAGCAAGCCTCTGGGCCATGTGCTCTCCTCCTTCTGGGCGAATGAGGTAATCATGAGCACAATGTCCATGCTGTTTGCATTTGGGACAGGGTTTGCTGGTGGGCAGGGCTTGACAGTCTTTGGCCATATGCCCATCTTGACGGCATCAGAAACAAACCTGGGAAGGGGGCTGTGTACCCCTTCTGCTATTGACCATCTGGGGTGGAAGATTATCAGTGGTGGCTTTTTCTGCTAAAGTGGTAGATAAAAGCGGAAGTACTTCCTGCTTATGTTGGTGGTCCTGTATTCTTTCCTCCTCTCAGTTGTCAAAGGTTTTAAAGGCCGTGTCCAACAGCTCTAATTGAGGGGTTTGTGGGCCCTTTTCTAATTTTTGGAGTTTGATGCCCAATACCCGGTGCTGACTGGGAGATAAAATACATAACCAAAAGAGTTTGTCCCTCTACAGAGTTTAAATCAATATTAGTAAACTGTTGCAATGTTTCAGAGAGGCGACTTAGAAACATTGCTGGATTTTTATCTGGTTTTTGAAAAACCTCTTTTATTCTGTCCTAGTTAGCCTGTTTATTAACACTTTTTGTAGTTAGCTAACAGGATTTATTTACATGATCTCTTAATTTTTGTCTGGGAAGAAGGTTGATATAGTCCCAGTTTAGATACAATTTGAGAGAAATTTATCATAAGAAAACAACAAAGACTTGTTGCAGCTGGTAGGGCTGCTATCAGGGGGTTATCAAGCAGTGAGGGGAGGGGGGTGAAAAGGCTGGAGTTTGGGATTAGGCATCATGGCCTTTGGCACCGGCCCCTCCTCCAAAGACAAAAGAGAAAGGCTGGAGGCCAGAGTTAGGCATCCTGGCTGGAGACGCCAGCCCCTCCTCCAAATACAAAAGAGGTGCAGTGGGGGAGGGGAGTTTAGAGGAGGAAGCACGGTCGCATGTGGAACAATGGGAGGGAGAGAAGCTGTAGAGGGGGTATTTATGGAGGAGAGAAAAGGACTGGACATGGAGAATCTCTATCCACCGTTTTGAACTCTCACAGAAATTATATAGGACGCTGATTTTGGTTGTCTAAGGGATATGTTGGCCAGTCCTGTGTGTAGAGGTGAATTAGGCATTTGGCCTTGATATCAGGAGAGAGAGAGTATAGTGAGATGGTTTAAGAGGCATTCAAGAGGGAAATCAGCCAGCAGGGATGACGAGCCTCCCATGGTGAGACAGGTAGACTAAATAGGGCATCCCCCGAAGAGTCAACTGTCCAAGAAGTGTGACTGTGGCAAAGTCTGTCATCACAGAGGTTTGGCACAACCAAGGTTCTCCTGGAGAACTGAGGAGGTCAAGGCACCTTGTGCAAGGATTTTTGGACCAGACAGAAAACACTTGACCGGGCGGTGGGTGGGAATGTGTTCAAGATTCCTGCCAGTCGAACAGGGCTTACTGCAGGGCAATAGACATGAAACCTCCGAGGTTTACTGTTGCCCGACAGATATAGGAGTCCTTCAGAATCTGCTGTGGGCCAGCAGACGTGGGACCCCTGGGGTCTGCTGCGGCCCAACAGCCATGGGATTCCTTAGGGGGGAGAGAAAGAGAAAGTTTTACGGGATCCTCTGTGGGCTAGCAGACTTGGGACCCCTGGGGCCCGCTGCAGCCCAGTGGCTGTGGAAATTTTGAGATTTGAGAGAAATGAAGAGGAGGAAGGATCCTTTAGCTGTAGCTTGGCAGCCATAGGAGTTTCTTAGGGTTTGAGAGAGAAAAGGAGAAGAGGAAGCCTTCAGGGTCCGCTGTGGCTGTGAAGGCCGAGGCGGGGTGCTTTCCCCCTCACCAGGGGCCAGAGGAACTGCCGGACGATCAATGGTCAGTTCCCCCGGGGGGTTCCGGGCAAGTTTAGGCTTCCGTGTCTGGGGAACTGACCTATCCAACGACCGCTGGTGGATGCAGTTCACGCATTCAAAACAGTGGGAAGGTCTGGGAGGGCTGGAGTGACCACCAGCGCTGGGTCGGGGATCCCACCTACGGGGATAGACCCGCACCAGGGCGGGAGAGCACCTGATCTGAGTCACGGTGCCAATGAAAGAATTTCAGCACCAATAACGACTCCTCACCCGTTTAAGGCGAAGAGATTTGTTAAAGCAGTGGCTACAAGGGAAAAAGGAAAGGGTCTGTGGCCGTGGGATTGGGGAGAGAGAGAGAAAGAGAGAGAGATGGGGGAGAGAGAGAGAGAGAGAGAGAAAGAGAGTAGCAGGGAGAGAGAGAGAGCAAGAGAGAGTTATGCAGGGGGAGGGGTGTATTTATGGGCTTGACAGGGTCTGGCCAGTGTCGTGTTTGGGTTTTATTGGAGGAGATTATGAGGTAGTATTCCTATAGGGAGAAGTTATTCGAGCACAGGTTTAAACTGCGCGTGCACGGGAAAAGCCGGAGCTTAGGGCCTTTGTTGTCTTGGGTGGCAGCACCATCTTGGGGATGCCCTTCTGACTGTTCTCTGCGTCCTTCATGGTCCACACCGGGGACAGCCCTGGGAGCCAGGGAGTGAGACGGTCCTGTCCTCTTCTCAAACAGGTCAAGGCCAGAACCTCATCAGCCTTGGCAACTTCTGGCATAGCACTACCTTTTCCTTTCCCTCCCACCTTCCCTCCCTCTCTCTCTTTGTCTCACTATGCTGCTAAGGCTGGTCTTGGACTCCTGGACTCAAGTGATCCTCTCACCTTACCCTCCCAAGATGCTGGGATTATAGCATGAGCCACCGTGCCTGATTAACTTTTTTTATTTTTTGTAGAGATAAGGTCTTGTTATGTTGCCCAGGCTGGTCTCGAACTCCTGATGTCAAGCAATCCTCCCATCATGGCCTCCTAAAGCACTGGGGTTATGGGTGTGAGCCCCCATACCTGGTTAATGGCATCATATTTCCTGTGCCCTCTGTGGCCTTGTGCATGTGATTGAGCCTGTTAGGACCCAGGGACAGAGGACTGAAGGCTGGGACCACCCTGGGCCCTGATATTGCTGGGTCTCACACAGAGCAGGCACCTTAAGATGCCTCCTAGCCTGCACAAAGGCTGGCCTGCTCAAGGTCCGGCTAACCCTGCCTGGTGGGTCTTCTCACCCATGCCTCAAGCTCTGACTATGCTCTCTGCCTTCCGCATCTAAACCACCCCTGGAAGTCTGTCCTGCCTGTATTTTGGCTGTTCTCTGCTTGAAGCCCTCCCTGGCTGGGCAGCCTTTCCCCACTGAAGTGAGATATTGGCCGGCAAGAGCACCAGTTACACCACGCGGTGACACACTCAACTCTAGCTGGGGATTGGAACTGGGCACTCACACATGCGCACACTCCCCACATTCACATATGCACATACCTGACCACAACCCCACACAGTCACGCATGCATGCACATTTATGCAATGCATACATGTACCCACACATATGCACAGACATGTGCACACACACGCACCCTCATTCTTGTGCACACACCATCCATGCCCACATATGCACACACCCAATTACAACCCCACATGGTCACACACACATGCACATTTATGTGTATGCACACATGTACCAACACACGTCCACACATGTGCACACACTCTCACACATGTACACACACCACTCATACCCATGCATGCACACACCCAACCACAGCTGCACACAGTTGTACATACAGTGCACACATGTACATGCACACACACGTCCTCACATTCATTCACACACCATCCATGCCCACATATGCACACACCCAATCACAACTCCACATGGTCAAATGTGCATGCATATTTATGCACATGCACACATGCACCCGCAGACATATGCACACACATGCACACATATACACCCACACACACAAGCACATGTCACCCATGCCTACATATGCACACACCCAATCAAAACCCCACATGGTCATGCATGCATGCACATTGATGCACATGAACACATGTACTCCCCACACATGTGTGCACAAACACACATCCTCACACACATGCACACACTACCCATGCCCACATATGCACATACTCACACATGCACACACCAATCATAACCCTATATGCTCATGCACACATGCATATTTATGCACATGCACACATGTACCTCCCACATAAACACACATGCAAACACACACTCACACATGTGCATGTACCCCATGCCCACATATGCACACAGTCACACATGAGCACACCAGTCATAACCCATATGCTCACACATGTACCCCACACATGCACACACATGCACACACACCTTCACACATGTGCACACACCACCCATGCTCACATATGCACATACTTACTTGTAAACACCCAACCAAAACCCCACACAGATGCAACCACATACACACTCATACACATGCACTTATGTATCCCACACACATGCACACATGCACGCATACATACACACCCTCACACATAGGCCATCACCACCATGCCCACACATGCACACACTCAACCACAGCTCCACACAGTCACACATGCATGCACATGCATGCACAAAGCATGCATGTACATGGGCATGTGCGTGTGCACATGCACACTACACACATGTACAGATGCACGCCCATCTGCACATATGTGCACATGTAGTATGAAGTGAGAGGAGCTTGAGCGGGATACTGCTGTTGGTCTACCCTGGGAGGCTGGTTTTCCCCCTCCTGCAGTCTGCCATCCCCACAGCATTCCCCGCCAGCCAGGTGGCCTTCCAGGATGTGAAGCCATTTGGAGCCATCTCCCCTTTCAAAGCTCCACTCACTGAGCCTTTCCTGGGTCTGTCTCTCAGAGCCAGGAGGCCAGGGCAGCTTCCACTAATGTTCCTCGATTCTTTTTTCTTTTTTTTTGAGTTGGAGTCTCACTCTGTCACCCAGAGTGGAGTGCAGTGGCCGCTCCCAGCCACCGCAGCCACGACCTGCTGGGCTCCAGCGATCCTTCCGCCTCAGCCTTCCAAGTGGCTGGATCCTCCATTCTTAATTAAACATGAGAACACAAAGAATGGTGAGCCTGGCTTTTTAGAGTCTGAATTATGAAAATCCTCCCTTCCAGATGTTCCCCCTCAGCCTCCTCCCCCCAGGGCTCTGGTTTGCTTGTTTGTTTTCCCTAAATTTTTTTCAGTTGTGAACAGTATTTCCTCCCTTTCCTTCTGAGACTGGTCAGTTACATTTCAATTAAATTCCGGATCTGAACATCGATCGCGTCAAGTGCTACCTCACACTTGGGTGGTCTCGAAATGGAAAATACCCAGTGTTTGCCCTTGAGAATGGCTCAAGCCTGGTGACGGGTTCATGAGGACACGTTCGTCCTTTCACAATCTGTTCATTAAGCATCGTTTACTTATTAAGTGTCAGATTCTGTGCTGGTTGCTGAAGGCTGGTGTGGAGCAGGCTCTCTTGGCCATTGAAGTCCTGCAGGGGGCTTGGCTCGGTGGTTCAGCCTGTAATCCAAACGCTTTGGGAGGCCGAGGTGAGTGGATTGCCTGAGCCTGCGGGCTCGAGACCAGCCTGGGCAACTTGGCGAGACCTGTCTCTACCCTACATCAAAAATTAGCCAGGCATAGTAGCACGCACCTGTAGTTCAGTTACTCGGAAGGCTGAGGCGGAAGGATTGCCAGAGCTGAGTGACCGTGAGCATGCATGCCACTGCATTCCAGCCTGGGAGACGGAGTGAGATGCCAACTAAAATACCAAAACAAAACAAAACAAACAAAAAGTCCTGCAGGGGACAGAAACCCAGCCAGCAATCACACAAATACCTGCACCATTAAAATTGGTGCCCACTCCAAATAAAGGCCACCCTGAATGATTTTTATTTTTTTGAGGTTTTTTTTTTTTTTTTTGAGTTGGGATTCTCAGTTTGTCACCCAGGCTGTGTGAAAGGGAAAAGAAGCAGCCTCTGCCCCGGGATTATAAGGGGAGGATGAAAGAAATGGCTTCAGCCTTGAAATCGCGTTACTCCCTTCCTGGAGATTTTTCTTTGAAGGTCTCTCCTCTGTAAACATTGCAAGATAAATTGTATCTTTACCCACTACACCTGTCTAATTACCACATCTGCTTCTGTAAACTCACTAGCTTGCTGATGTCAGCAGAATATTGCAATAAAAGCTCTAGAAAATGTCCAACTCTAACTTTAGCTAACCAAGATGTAAGCTAGGAGTACTTAAGGGAGCTCTGAGTGGGGGCTTAGGGCCGTCTTGCTTGGAGTTCTCTTCCTGCAAGCGGTTGCCAGCTGGAAGAGCCTTGACTAATAAACTTCTCCTTTGTTAAAATTAAGTTGGTGGGCTGTTATTTAATTGGTCAGACCCTACTTCAGCTGGAGTGCAGTGGCATGATTATGGTTTACCTCATCCTCAACCTCCTGGACTCAGTCAATCCTCCCACCTCAGCCTCCCAAGTAGCTGGGACTACAAGTGCATACCACCACACCTGGCTAATTCTTTGTAGAGGTGAGTTCTTGCCAAGTTGTCCAGGCTGATCTTGAACTCCTGGGCTCAAGTGATCGTCCAGCCTCAACCTCCCAACGTGCTGGGATGACAGGCGTGAGCCACTCTGCCTGGCCCTGAACTTGTTTTTCTTCTGCCTGTGTGTACTGAGCGCTTTGTTCTGGACTCGGTTCCTCTGAACTATGGGGATGGTGGGCATTGTGGTGCAGTGAGTGGAAACACACACACTTTCTAGAGAAACAGCCGCTTCGGGAAAGCCTCTGCGCCACCCAGTGTCCCCCACTCCCCCCGCCTCCCTGCGTCCACCAGAGCCCCTACAGCTCATAAATCTTCCATCCATGCTGCCACTTGTCTAGGCTGGAGAGGGCAGGGCCAGGCATGAGAGCAGGGAGAGACAGGCAGATGTTCACAGGCCACTCTCTGTCCTCTATCTGCCCCAGGTTCTTGGTCCTGAGGCTTCCCGGGCAAGTGAGGAGTTTGTTTACCTGTTAATGCAGAAAGACCAGGATTGCTTGAATAAAAAAAAATCCTGGCCAGGAGTGGTGGCTTATACCCGTAATCCTAGCACTTTGGGAGGCTGAGGCAAGAGGGTTACTTGAATCCAGAAGTTTGAGACTCAAGTAGTAGTGCCTGGGAAACATAGTGAGGTCCCATCTCTATTTTTTTTTTTAATTAACTCAGCCGGGCTCGGTGGCTCAGCCTGTAATCCCGCACCTTTGGGAGGCTGAGGTGAGCGGATTGCTTGAGCCCGCGGGTTCGAGACCCGCCTGGGCAGCGAGACCTCATCTCTACAATAAATCAAAATGTCAGCCGGGCGTGGTAGCGCATACCTGTAATTCCAGCTACTCGGAAGGCTGAGGCAGAAGGATCGCCAGAGCCCAGCAGGTCAAGGCTGCGGTGGCCGGGAGCGGCCACTGCGCTCCAGTCTGGGCGACAGAGTGAGACTCCAACTCAAAAAAAAAAAAAAATTAACTGGACATGGTGGTACATACCTGTAGGCCCAGCTACTCAGGAGGTCGAGGTGGGGAGATCTTTTGAGCTCAGGAGTTTGAGACTTCAGAGAGCTAGGATTGCATCACTGTACTCCAGCTTGGGCAATAGTGCAAGACCCCGACTGAATAAAACTCCTGAAGCAAGCATGCCCAGTTGCTCACAGAGCCACTCACTCATTCACTCACTCATTCATTCATTCCAATCTTTCCTGTACTCTGAATATGACCCAATTCATGTGGCAAGAGTAACAAACAAGCAGCTGACATCCCTGTTAGTGGCTGACTGTGTATGGCATTATTAGTCAGAACTTCCTTTCCTTGAGCTGGATCCTTTGTCAAATTCTTCTGTGGGGACTCTGAGAGAACCGTAATAGAGTATACCATAAACTTAGGTTAAGAGCATGCTATAACCCAATAAATATGTAATCGGCCTGTGGACAATAGCACAGCCATTTTAGTTTCCTGCTTTAAAACATAACCTGTAGCTGTTTAAAGTTTCAGTTATGGGAAAAACTGCAAAGCTCCAGTTCAAGCTTCAACCCCTTCCCTTGACCCACTTTCCCCTTAGCAACAACCGATCAGGTGCCAGGGGAAAATCACCTAAAGTTTCCAAATGTCTCTGCAACTTCCCCAGCTAGTGGGCCAAGGTCAGCCCGAGTCAAGCTAGCCAATCCTCCACGATTGGGCTGACCACCAGAGGTTACTACCAAATTAAATGGTAATAATACTGGAAAGTCCCCCCAAACTCCTCCTCCCTTTGTGTAAAAGCAGAAAAGGTGTCTGCTTAAGAAAGTCAGGGCCTCTGGGTGTGCTCCGCTGCATCAGTTGTCGACAGAGGTCCAGGCTCGAGCTTGCAAATAAAAACCCTCTTGAACTTTCATTGGAATTGGCTCTTGGTGGTCTCTCGGATTGAACATTCGGCCACTACAACTCCAGGAAGCTCGACTGAGAGATGCTTCTCTTTGCTGTCCTGCTCACTCTAAGGTGATGGTGGAGAAGGCACTGGCTCTCTTGGGTCTTGGACCTTAAAAGCCACAGCACACTCTGGGCAGGGCCTGGCAAGGCGTGGCTCACGGCATGCAGACATGGAAAGTAGGGGCTGGCTGTTGGCTCATGCATCATTCTGTGGGTGCCAGCCCTGGGCCAGGGATAGTTCTGGATCCTGGAGACATTATGGGACAAGACAGAGCTGGCAATCTTGTAAATCACCCTATTACTTTTAGCTGTTTGAAGATTCTGGAGGTCTCCTTCAACGACTGGTATTTGGAGTCAAACCCCCAGGCT
>NW_007256186.1:0-5624 GCF_000164805.1 Carlito syrichta | reverse complement strand
TTGCCCAGTGAGTTGGACGCCCCCGTCACTGTGTAAAAGCTACTTCCCACTAGGATGCTTAAATTATAGCCTGACACCTGCCCAGATATCTACATATTTCATTGAAATGAGTGACCTTTGGTCACTATGAAGTTGCTTCATTGTTAATGACACCCTGTTAGGACAGACCTGCTGAACCAGGAGCCAAGCCAGGGACATACATCTGCAGGCTGGTCAGGAGTGCTGTCTGCTTCACTCATGAGGCCGTCCCTGCTGTCCTCTGTGGCCTGGGGTAAGGATCCTGATGGGGCTCTCATCCACCCACCCTTCATCCTATCATTATCCAACCATGTGATATGCACGCCCATCTATCTGTTGGTTCATCCATCCATAAGGTGCACATCCATCCATCCACCCACCATCCATTCTTCTATCCATCCATTCATCCACCATCTATTCATCTACCATCCATCCATCCACCATCCATCTACCCATCCACCATCCATCCATCCATCCATCCATTAATCCATCATCCACTCATCCATCTACTATCCACCCATCCACCCATCTATCCATCTGTCCACTATCCATCCATCCTTTCATCCATCCATCCGTCCATCCGTCCATCCATCTGTCCATCCACCACTATCCATCCACTCATTTATTCACCATCCAGCCATCTATCTATCCATCCACCATCCCTCTATCTACCACTTATCCATTCACTATCCATCCATCCATCCATATCCATCCATCCATCCTTCCAGCTACTATCCATCCACCATCCATCTATCTTTTTAAGTAGGCAGTCAAATTACCTCAGCTCTCTGACTCTCATTTTCTCATGTGTGAAAAAGAGACAAAGTTATGCATTTCCTACAATTGTTATTAAGATTAAATGGTGTGGTGGTTATAAAGGACTTGGTTCTGGCTATTCCCTTTGTGCCATGGAGCTAGGACTTTCTTAAAGACAAGCTGTGGAACAGGCTCAAGTTTGCCTTTTAGAAACTTCTAGCTGGAGGCAGCCTGGAGCCTGCACACAGGTGGGGAGACCTGGGGCCCTTGATGCTGCCTTTCATGGAGATGAGGGTGTTCTCAGTCAGGGCATCTGTTTTTGGGGTGAGGCCTTGGAGACCAGAACAAAGACCAATGAGTTGTCGTGCCAGAGACATGAGGAGGCTGCGTGACCCACAGGACAGCTTTGGTAGAACCACAGTCACCACCTGAGGTGGAGTGCGCTGGCCGGTGCAGGTCATTGGGGCCCTTGAGTTCACCTCCAGCAGTGCCAGACTGACTCTGAGCTCCCCCAGACCCAAGGCTCACCCGTCTCTCATGCCTGGAGAGTGCTGCCACCTGTTCACCATGTCTGTCCACATCCGTCCATGTCTGTCCATTTCCCTCACCCTGGGAATTTTCTTGCAATTAGGGTGGGACCGTTGGCTGGTTCTGGCCATTGCACCATCAGCAGAAGTGATAGGTGTCACTCTGGGTGGGAACCGCCTGGCTTTCTCTCTTTCTGCCTCAGCAGACTCTCAGGTCTGTGCTGGAGGTCAGAGCTGCAGGTACACACAGAGTGGGTGTCTGTGTGACCACTTGGAAGGGCTGCCCTGGAGAGCACTGGAGGGCTGCGACCTTGCTGAGCGGGAAGTGTGCTCTGAGGAAGGAATCCTCTGAGACTTTGGGTCTACTTGTCACCTCCTCTGGATCCATCCCATCCTGGTTGATACAATGGCTTTGGTTCAGCTACTGATGGTGGGCCAGCCTGGGAAAGTAGCTGAAGAAAGCCCTCAGCTCTAAGCCTGAGACCAGAGCCTAAGACCTAATGCTGCTGTATATGCAGCAAGCCAGGTCTCCGGTCTGGTCCTCAGTGTCCTTATCTGCAAGATGGGGCTGAGGCCTGCTGCCCTGGGGTGACTGGGGAGTGGAGAGAGTGCTGTGTCAGCAGAAAGGAGGGCAGGGCCTGAGGGAGAGAAAGCAGGGCCCAGGTGAGGCCTCGGGTCCTCCTGCATCCACAGTTCACATATCCTGTGCTGAGAGACGTCTCCTCCTGGCCCCTGCCCTCAGAGACCTGGCTGAGGACCCAGGACCCTCCAGGGATTGGCTAGCCTGTCTCTGGCCTAGGCCTGGCTGGGCAGCTCTGATGGCCAGGTGACCACATGTGGTGGCTACAGCAGGGCTGGAGAGGCAGTGCTAAATGACCAGAAAGGCCAGGCACCCCTGCCCCATGGGCCCCAACCTCCACCAGAGTCCCATGACCTAGATTCCTCTGTGGATTCAATCATTGTCCATCCATATGATACTGACACCCATCTATTGATCCATCCAGCTGTCCACTCATGCATCCGTCCATCCATGTGATATGCACATACATCCTACTGTGGCTCCACCCACCCTTCCATCCATCCACTCATCCATCCAGCCATTCACCCATTCATCCGCTCAACCATCTATCCCTCAATCCATGCATATGATATACATGTGCATCCACCTGTTGATCCACTCACCCACCCATCCATCCACTCATCTACTCACCCACCCATCCATTCACTCATATATGTACCCACATCCATCTATCGATCCAGCCGTCTGTCCATCCTCCTGTTCACCCATCCATCCATCCATCCATCCATCCATCCATCCATCCATCCCTCCCCATCTGATGATCCATCCTGTGTCGCCTGGCATGAAACAAAATCCACCCCCTGTGAGTAAATGCACTGTGCCTTCCAAAGCACAAACCTATCTGGGAGCTCATTTCATCCCCTCCTCCACTTGGGAGAAACAGACGGGGGAGGGGGGTTCTCTCTCCAACTGACAGAGTGAGAAACTGAGACCCTGAGAGATGAAGTGACCTTCCTAAGAAGATCAAGAGTGGGTTACAGGCAGAGCCCTACCTGCTGGGAGTCCTGCAGCCAGGTACTGGGCTTTGTGGTTGTAGGAGCCAGAACGGGGGAGCTTTCATTGATGACGTGAGAGTCGGGGTCTTGACTGTCAGCATGGAGGTCCAGGCCCAGAGCCACCAGGGGAAGAGCCAGCAGAGGCCCAGGGCTGCCAGTAGCCAACTGCATCCCTAAGTCTCTCCCAGTGGCCCTGGTGGGACAACTCTGGCCCCCAGCACTGCTGTCTGGAGAGCAGGACCCCGGGAGGCAAATCTGCTTCCCCAAGGCACCCACACCCCAGCTTGCAAGAGATGCTTATTCGAAATGGATCAGTCTTTTCTTTGCATTACAAACATGAGCAACTGGTTTGAAATCATAGAGGATGAAGCTGGCACACCATGAACCTTGTCATGAGTGAGGATGAGGGGTTTTAAATTGTTGTCTGCAAGCAGGCCTCCCACCTTCATTATGGGTAACGTATTTCGGGTTAGATCGGGGAGCAGGTTAAACACACACACACACACACACACACACACACACACACACACACACACACACACAGACACACGCTGGCCACCCTCCTATAAGCGGATATTTATCTTTCCTCCCTTTGATCAAGAGCAAATGATAAATTATTCACCTGCGCTCTGCCGGGAGCCCCCCCTGGCAGGCTTGCTGAGCAGCTGGGGGGAGGGCGGGCAGGAGTTGAGGAATGTTGGAGTGGGGGAGGACGGGAGAAGCCGAGGACCTGTTGGGTCTTGTCTAGTCACCGGGTCCTATCTGGCCCCCAGTGTAGATGTGGTCCAGGGAGACATCTGTCCCTGCTGGGCTGAGCCTGACCTGCAGTCCTTAGTCCTGCTTTGCTCTGGGCACTTTTGTTTTAGCTGAGAACAAGCCGCCAGTGATTGGTACTTCTTCGCAGTGGTTAAGGGGAAGGCATGCTGGGATGGGGAGGGGAGGAGAGGCTTGGGTGATGGGAGCCCCAGGGTGCTTCCGGGGGCTGGGAGAAGGAGGCTGAGGAGCAGGGCCCTGGACACCTCCAGATGGCTGCAGAGCGTTTGCAAAGTCTTCTCGGAATTTTTTCACACTCCAGACCTGATTGCTGGGGTTTGAACCCTGGCCCGGCACGTAACATATGTGTGATCTCGGGAAAGTTCCCTGACCTCTCTGTGCCTGTTTTTCATCTGCAAAATGAAGGTAATAATGATGCCACCCAGCCCTTAGAGTTGTTATGCAGATTAGGAATGTGTTCAGCCCAGGGCAGGGCATGGAGCTGGAGTAGCCGTTTTTCATTTCTTTCTTTTTTTTTTTAGAAAGCAGGATTTATTGAGAGGAGCTTTTCTGCTCCCAGAACAGGAATGTGAGAGGACAAAAATAGACTTAGGAGCTATTGAGAGACCCAAGAAACCAAGAAACTTAAAAAACAATACTTGCTGTAAAAGTAGTGTTTAGTTCACTATATTTCATGTATCCCTACCTCATGTTTACTATATATTTTGTGTATTCCTACCTCATGTATTTTATGAAATCTTAGTACTTTAAATTCTACCTCAAATGAAATCTTAGTACTTTAAATCCTACCTCAGACCCCGTAGAATTAGGCATATGTCGGGTGCCGTGCCGGGTCGTGACCAATTGTATAATGGCGTAAGTAGTGTTTATATTTAGAACTCTTGGGTTAAGCATTGTCAACCCCAAATTAGTAGGCTAACTTCTGCTTTTACAACAGGATGTAAATGATAAAGCATAAGCCCCTTTCAGACATTCCTACAAGGTGGCAGCAGACTCAGAGGCGCCAGCTGCTCTCTATCACCGGTTTTTATCCCAGTGGTAATTTACACGCAGTGGCTATGTAAACCTGAAGGGAACAAAGACTTTTATAAAAGAAACCGCCTTGCTACTATACGCTTGTGATATTTTATAAATTCCCAGAATTAGAATATGAATTTCTACCCCACATTCACTGTATGTGTTTGCAGCATTCATATGTAAAACTTTGTTAAGTTTGGCTTTTGTTGTCCCATAATGACCATGTTATGTTATGTAAATGTTAAGCAAACAAGCTTTCCTAAGCATACCTTGGGCTGGATCAGCAAACTTAAAGGGCTAATGTAACCCTTTGCCTGCCGGCTCAAGTTACTTCATACGCAGGGACTGTATGGTCCTAAATTATCTAAGATTCCACTCTGCCCGTTAAGTGGGTTTCTGTCAATCATGGGCAGCACTCACCAATACCAAGTGTTCCCGTCCCCATTAGGAGAAATTACCCAATCATGAAAAATCAAGTTTAAAGTTCTTTCCCCTCCCTCTGCAATCGTGCATAAAAACTGCTTGCCATTGTGGATCGGGGCTCTGGTCCATGAAGCCTCTACAGGCTTCATGCGTGAGCCCAGACTCGAGCCTGAATAAAGACCCTCGTGTGTTTGCATCGGAGCTGGCTCTTTGTGGTCTCTATCTCTCTCATTAGAGTCCCGGGTTCAACAAATGGACCCGAGGGGGTTGGCCCCGTTTTTCATTTTCACTGGGAGCTCTCACATCTCCTGACCAGGAGTCCCCTGCTGGGCCCGGGAGTCTCAGAGAGGACCAGTGGTGACCAGCGCCTCGCGCCAGCCTGAGGCCATGGACCTGGGCCTCTGCTCCTTCCACTGCCCGTTCCCTGCCTCTGCTCTCAGGGCTGGGCCAGTCAGGGCTCCCTGGGCCTGGGCCCCCAGAGCATGTGTGCCCGTCCAGCCTGCCCTGTCAGCTCTTCCTCATCTGCCAGGTGGG